>NW_028259260.1:0-30064 GCF_977971745.1 Zootermopsis nevadensis | reverse complement strand
CAAAACAAAACAAATTATAAAAATATGAAACGAAGCTAAACCCCCGAAACATTTGCAAAAAATAAAAATAACCTAAGAAAAAGAAACTTTAAATAAATTACATGAATTAAATTCATTTCCCAAGGAACCAGATACCATCAAATACGAATAGCATATCACCACCAATAAAATATTATTAATGCTTATAAAACAGCAACTAAAATAAATAATTAACTCACTTGAAATCGGGAAATAGAAAATAAATAATAAAATTTAATAAGCCCTGATACACAAGGTACAACAAACAAAATAAACTTTCAAAAAACAAAATAAATAAACCTATACAGTACAAAGTAAACTATAATTAAAAAAATCAAACCAAAAAAAATATACAATGACAATAAAATACTTCCATTAAAACAAAATAAAAACATTAAAAACAATAAACTACATATCAAATCAGACCACACTGAATCGCACAGCAAACTCTCCAATGTAAATGAAAATACCTCCTAGGTATATAATCTGTATCATTCCAGCTACACCTTCCGGTACAACCACTCTGTTACGACTTATCTCGCCTCTTAAACAACGAGAGCGACGGGCGATGTGTACATACTTTAGAACCAAAATCACAAAAACAATCTTCAAATATTACAATCAAATCCAATTTCATGAAAGAAATTTCAACAAACAATCCAAAATTAATAACAATGTAATCCACCACCAACTTAAATAAAAGCTGCACCTTGACCTGAAATAAACCAAATAAAGGAAAGAAAAAATTATAACCCTAAAAAGATTCTCATTATAACGGCGGTATACAAACAAAAAAAATAAGCAAGGTCCAACGCGGATTATCGATAATAGGGCAGATTCCTCTGAACGGAATAAAATACCGCCAAATTCTTTAAGTTTCAAGAACATAACTAATACTACTCAGGCCACAAATTAACATCAAAAATAATAGGGTATCTAATCCTAGTCTAAAAAAAGATTTCATAGCCTACAAAACAACAAGGGGGAAAAACAAGAAATTGAAATTTCACCAAAAATCAAAAGAAATTAAACCCAAAAATTAAATAAAACTATCAACCAAAAAATATTTGCTTGAGCTCCATGTATAACCGCGGCTGCTGGCACAAATTTAACCAACTCTAAAAAATATAACTAAATCTGAGTCACCTCAATATATAAAAATAAATAATGCGAATAAAAAAACAAACAACATTAAGAAAAAACAAATCACGCAAAAACTTACATATAAAAAAAATTAAGAACAAACATAAAAGCAAGAATAAAACTACTCTCTATAAACAACAACAACAAGAAAGGTACGACAAAAAAAAGTACAAACAACAAAAACCAAGTAACAAGCAAGAGTACCCCCCACCCACAAACCAACCAAAAAATCTTTTTCTTGCCCAACTCTAATAGATCAAAACTTTTCAAAGACCAACCATGAAAATAAAACTACTCTATAAACAACAACAACAAGAAAGGTACGACAAAAAAAAGTACAAACAACAAAAACCAAGTAACAAGCAAGAGTACCCCCACCCACAAACCAACCAAAAAATCTTTTTCTTGCCCAACTCTAATAGATCAAAACTTTTCAAAGACCAACCATGAAAATAAAACTACTCTATAAACAACAACAACAAGAAAGGTACGACAAAAAAAAGTACAAACAACAAAAACCAAGTAACAAGCAAGAGTACTCCCTTTTTTAGATCTCATTTTTTTTAGATTTACAAAATGAGATCTAAAAACTATATAAATGTTTATCTTAATAGAATTAATACATCAATAAGATAAATAATTTAAAATAAGTAATTATTTAATATGACTTATATTTAATATAAGATTCAATTTATCTTATTAAATATATTATATATATAGAATCTAAAATTTTCTTTTTAGGTATTTGTATTCAATATAATTAATTTTATTATAATAATACTTATTTAAAATAAATCCTATCTTTAGTAACTTAAATCAATTCTATTCAAATAATTAATTTTATAATATAGGTTATTATTATATAAAAAAACACACCTTAAAGAAAACTAACAAACAGAGAACAAAAATAAAAATCACTAAAACCAAAACAAACCCCAAAAACAAAAACCAAACCGCCCCAAAAAAAATAACATAAAATACAAAAAAAAACACAAAACAAAACAAAACAAAACAAAACAAAAACAAAACAAAACAAAACAAAATGGAGTGCCTGAAAAAGGATTACTATGATAGGGTAAATAATGTATAAAAATACCTCCATTACGTTAAATAGAGTCAAACCCATTCCCTGAAATATCAAAAATTCCCGTGCACCATACACTAAAACGTAAAAATTAGAAAAGTAAGCTAATAAAGCTAATGGGTTCATACCCCATAAATAGAGTAAATACTCTCTCTTCTAATGCCCAACAACTCAACAAAAATCCTCTTATTAACAACGTTAACAAGAGGTATTTTAATCTCAATTTCCTCTAATTCATGATTTGGAGCATGAATGGGGTTAGAGATTAATTTACTATCATTTATTCCAATAATGATAGAAAAAAAAAATATCTACACCACAGAAGCCTCACTAAAATACTTTATTGTACAAGCAGGGGCTTCATCAATACTATTATTCATAGTAATAATAAGAGCAATAGAAGAAAGAATATTAATTAACTCGGACAACTTATATACACAATATTAATAAACACACCCCTATTACTAAAAGGGGGGTCGCCCCAATACATTGGTGATTCCCTGGAGTAATGGAGGGGTTAAACTGAAATAATTGCTTAATTCTAATAACTCTACAAAAATCCGCACCCCCCTTACCTTAATCTCATACAAATTAACAATGATATATTCCTAGAAATAATCATTGTAACATCAGTAATTATTGGAGCTATCGGGGGATTAAATCAAACATCACTACGAAAATCATAACATACTCATCAATTAACCACACAGGTTGAATAATATCGGCAATAATTACAGGAAATGATATATGAGTAACATATTTCACAATCTACTCTAATACTAACATAACAGTAGTGTCGATTGTAAAAACCACCAAATTATCTTTCGTTAACCAAATAGCAATAACAGAAAAGAAGAACAAACTAACAAAATTCCTTGTATTCACAAGAATTTTATCATTAGGAGGTTTGCCGCCATTCTTGGGATTTATACCAAAATGAATAGTCATTCAAGCTATAATAACCAACGAAATAAAAACAACAGCCACAATAATGGTTTTAATATCAGTAGTAACGTTATATTACTACATACGAATGACATACTCAAGTTTAATAATACTACACCTAGAAACAAAATGATTAATTGCCCAACCTATTAATAAAACACCTAAACACATTATTTTATTAACATCAATCTCAATTACGGGGTTAATAATATCAGAAATAATCATGAACTTAGATTAAAGGCTTTAAGTTAAACAAACTAATATCCTTCAAAGCTATAAATAAAGAAAATCTTTAAGCCTTAGTAGCAAAACTACCCCTATAGAATTGCATTCTATAATCACCTAATGAATATAAAGCTATAGTAGAAGGGAAAATCCCATAAATAGATTTACAATCTATCACCTAAAATCAGACATTCCACTAATAATTAAACGATGGTTATTCTCAACAAACCATAAAGAATATTGGAACATTATACTTCATCTTCGGGGCATGATCCGGAATATTAGGAACATCATTAAGAATATTAATCCGAGCAGAACTTGGTCAACCAGGATCCTTAATTGGAGACGACCAAATTTACAAATGTAATCGTAACCGCACATGCATTTATCATAATCTTTTTCATGGTTATACCAATTCTAATTGGGGGTTTTGGAAATTGATTAGTACCACTCATACTTGGGGCCCCTGATATAGCATTTCCACGAATGAATAACATAAGATTTTGACTACTCCCACCCTCACTTACACTCCTCCTAACCAGAAGTATAGTAGAAGAGGAGCTGGAACAGGGTGAACAGTGTATCCCCCGTTAGCTAGAGGAATCGCCCATGCGGGAGCATCAGTAGATTTAACAATTTTCTCCTTACACCTAGCAGGTGTATCGTCAATTTTAGGAGCAGTAAACTTTATCTCAACAGCAATTAATATAAAACCATCAAGTATGAAATCTGAACAAATACCCCTATTTGTATGAGCAGTAATTATTACCGCCACCTTATTATTACTATCACTACCAGTACTAGCAGGGGCTATCACAATATTATTAACTGATCGAAATTTGAACACCTCCTTCTTTGACCCAGCGGGAGGTGGAGACCCAATTCTTTACCAACACTTATTTTGATTTTTCGGACATCCAGAAGTATATATTCTAATTCTCCCAGGATTTTGGGATAATTTCCCACATCATTTCCCATGAAAGAGGAAAAAAAGAAGCTTTTGGAAACCTAGGAATAATCTTTGCCATACTAGCAATTGGGTTATTAGGATTTGTAGTATGAGCACATCATATATTTACAGTAGGAATAGATGTCGATACACGAGCATATTTTACATCAGCTACAATAATTATTGCAGTACCAACTGGAATTAAAATCTTCAGATGATTAGCAACAATCCAAGGATCAAAATTATCATATAGACCCACATGCTTATGATCAATAGGATTTGTTTTCCTATTTACAATAGGGGGGCTAACGGGGGTAGTCCTAGCAAATTCATCAATCGATATTGTACTACATGACACATATTATGTAGTAGCTCACTTCCACTACGTTCTATCAATAGGAGCCGTATTCGCTATCATAGCCGGATTTATCCACTGATACCCATTATTTACAGGACTAACAATAAATCCAAAATGATTGAAAACTCAATTCACAATTATATTCCTGGGAGTAAATATAACGTTCTTCCCGCAACACTTCCTAGGACTAGCTGGAATACCACGACGATATTCAGATTATCCAGATGCATACACTACATGAAATATTATCTCATCAATGGGGTCAACCATCTCATTTATTGGAGTGATAATGTTTATTTACATTTTATGAGAAAGAATAAGAACTAAACGACAAGTGTTAAGATCAACACATACAAGAAACTCAATTGAATGAATCCAAGATCTGCCCCCATCAGAACACAGATATTCAGAACTACCAACAATTATCAATTAATAAAATCTAATATGGCAGAGAAGTGCAGTGGATTTAAGCTCCACAAATAAAGTACTAAAAACTTTTATTAGAAAATGACAACATGATCATGCATGAATTTACAAGATAGAGCATCACCAATCATAGAACAACTAATCTTCTTCCATGATCATACCATAATAATCATCACAATAATTCTAGCAATAGTATTATACTTCATAGCATCAACAATTATTAACGAACTCGTAGACCGATATATACTAGAAGGTCAAACAATAGAACTAATATGAACAATTGTGCCAGCAGTAATTCTTCTATTCATCACCACTCCATCTTTACGATTATTATACCTTATAGACGAAATCCACAACCCAATTATAACAATTAAAACTATTGGACACCAATGATACTGAAGTTATGAATACTCAGACTTCGTCAACGTTGAATTCGACTCATATATAACACCATATGAGGGAGACAATAAAAGAATATTCCGACTACTAGAAACAGATAACCACGTAACTTTACCAATACACTCATTCATCCGAATTATCGTAACAGCTGCTGATGTACTTCACTCGTGAACAATCCCTAGATTGGGGATCAAAGCCGATGCAACACCAGGCCGATTAAATCAATCAAGATTTATAATCAACCGCCCTGGACTACTTTATGGTCAATGCTCAGAAATCTGCGGAGCAAACCACAGATTCATACCCATCGTAATTGAAAGAGTATCAACAGAGAATTTTATTGAATGAATTAAAAAACTAAGCGAATCAATAGGTGACTGAAAGCAAGTAATGGTCTCTTAAACCAAATAATAGTAAATTAGCAATTACTCCTATTGGGGGGATTAGTTAAAAATAACATTAGATCGTCAAACTAAAATAACCAAATAAATGGTATCCCCCTCATCCCACAAATAATACCCCTTAGATGATTAATTTTATTCATCTCGTTTTCAACAATTTTCGTATTATTCAACACAATAAACTACTTCTCATTTACCCAAACAAATAAAAAGATACAAAAAAAAATTAAATTAACAAAAAAAACAAACTGAAAATGATAAGAAACTTATTCTCAGTATTTGACCCATCAACAAACATATTTAACACATCAATAAATTGATTAAGAACTATATTAGGATTATTAATCATCCCCACAATAATATGAATAATTCCATCTCGAAACAACGCAGCATGAAATAAAACAATAAAAAAAATACACGAAGAGCTTAAAACACTCCTAGGAACAAAAAAAATCAACAACGGAAGAACACTTATATTCACGTCATTATTCTCAATAATCCTAATAAACAATACTTTAGGCTTATTCCCATACATCTTTACTAGAACCAGACACCTAACATTAACATTAACAATAGCCTTACCATTATGAACAAGATTTATAATATTCGGATGAATCAACAACACTAAACACATATTAACCCACCTTGTACCACAAGGAACACCACCGATCCTAATACCATTTATAGTGTGCATTGAAACAATCAGAAACATTATTCGCCCAGGAACATTAGCTATCCGATTAACAGCAAATATAATTGCAGGTCACCTATTAATAACACTACTAGGAGAAAATGGATCATCAATAGCATACTCAATAATCAGCATCCTAATTATTACACAGATTGCTCTACTAACATTAGAGACAGCAGTAGCAATCATTCAATCATATGTATTCGCAGTACTAAGAACATTATATTCTAGAGAAATCAATTAAAATGACAAACCACATAAATCACACATTCCACATAGTAAACCAAAGACCATGACCTCTTATTGGAGCAATGGGAGCCATAATCACATTAACTGGAACAATTAAATGATTCCACCAATATGAACAAACACTAATAAGAATTGGAATAATCACAATAATCATAACAACCATCCAATGATGACGAGATATTACACGAGAGGGCACATACCAAGGATTACATACAAGAAAAGTAACTAAAGGGTTACGATGAGGTATAATCCTATTCATTACATCAGAAGTATTCTTCTTCGTCTCCTTCTTTTGAGCATTTTTCCACAGAAGATTATCACCAACAAACGAACTCGGATCAATGTGACCACCAACTGGAATTCAAGTATTTAATCCCCTACAAATTCCACTTCTAAATACCGCAATCCTCCTATCATCAGGGGTAACTATCACTTGAGCACATCATAGAATCTTAGAAAACAATTATAACCAGGGGTTACAAGGACTATTTATAACTGTAATCCTAGGATTATATTTCACAGCACTACAAGCATACGAATATATAGAATCACCATTCACTATTGCCGACTCGGTTTATGGAGCCACGTTCTTTGTAGCAACAGGATTCCATGGTCTCCATGTAATCATTGGAACAACCTTCCTAATCACATGTTTAATACGACACCTAACACTTCATTTCTCATCAAACCACCATATAGGATTTGAAGCAGCCGCATGATATTGACATTTTGTAGATGTAGTATGACTATTCTTATATATCTCAATTTACTGATGAGGAAGATAACCAAATAAATTTATCTAATATAAAAAGTATACTTGACTTCCAATCAAGAAGTTCAAAAAATGAGATAAATAATAAAAATAGTAACAACAATAATAACAACAATCATAATACTATCAACAATTATCATAATAATTGCGACAGCAATATCAAAAAAAAACATTGAAGACCGAGAAAAAAGATCACCATTTGAGTGCGGGTTTGACCCCATGGGATCTGCACGACTCCCGTTTTCCTTACGATTTTTCCTAATCGCAATTATATTTCTAGTATTCGACGTAGAAATTGCACTCCTATTACCAATAACAATCGTGATAACAAGATCAAACATAATATCATGAGCCACAATCAGAACATTATTTATTGTAATCCTAATCATCGGGTTATATCACGAATGAAATCAAGGATCCTTAGAGTGAGCAGAATAAGGGATTGTAGTTAATAATAACATTTGGTTTGCAATCAAAAAGTACTAATATAGTCTATCTCAAAGTAAGAAGCGATTAACGCAATCAATTTCGACCTGATCTTAGATAAATTTTATCCTTACTTAAAATTAACTGAAACCAAATAGAGGTATATTACTGTTAATAATAAAAATGAATAACCAAATTCCAGTTAAAGAAATGAATAGATTAAGTGAAAGCTGCTAACTTATCACTATAGCGGTTAAAATCCGTTTACATTTCTATTTATATAGTTTAAAAAAAACATTACACTTTCACTGTAAAAATAAATAAATATTTTATAAATACTTAAAGATAAAAATATCTCAATAACATCTTCAATGTTATGCTCTAAATAAGCTATTCAAGTACATAAATATAAAAAAAACTAACAAATTAATCCAAACAACAATAAAAAATATATAAACCCTAAGACTACCATACTGCAACCATTGATTGCCCTTAGCCAAAAAAGAAAAAAACCAAAAAAGACCCTGACCACCAAAAAACTCTCTCCAACCGGAATCAAAAGACTTAATAATAACATATCCATAATTCAAAGGAAACAAAGAAACACCATAAACAAAAACATAAGGTATAAACCACATAGACCCAAAAAAAAAGAAGACTTATATAAAAATATAGAAAAAAGAAACTCACCTAAATCAACCTTAGATAATTCATAACCTAACCAACCACCCAAAATTCTAACTAACAAAACTGAAGTCCTCAAATAAAAAGGCAAGCAAATAACAAAAGGGGTAGGAAAAATTAATCATCTCAACATTCTACCACCAAAAATAACAACAACAAGTAAACCCAACATACCAGTACATATATTATTACTACCAGCATCCTCAAAAGAACAAAAAGAAGACAAATTAAAATCACCGAACAAAACATAATAAAATAAACGGAAAGAATAACAAACAGTTAAACCAGTAGACAAAAAAAACAATAGCAAACCAAAAAAATTAAAATAACCTAATAAAACCATCTCCAAAATAAGATCCCTAGAATAAAAACCAGCCAAAAACGGCATACCACACAAAGCAAAACTAGAAACAACCAAACAAGAAGAAGTAAAAGGCATAAAAAAAGAAACACCACCCATAAAACGAATATCTTGAGAATCACCCATAACATGAATAACCACCCCCGCACACATAAACAAAAGAGCCTTAAACAAAGCATGAGTTAACAGATGAAAAAAGGCCAATTCAGGAAAACCAAAAGAAACAATACCAACTATTAACCCCAATTGACTAAGAGTAGAGAGAGCAATAACCCTCCTCAAATCAAACTCAAAATTAGCCCCCAAACCAGATATAAACATAGTTAAACCCGAAACCAACAACAAAAATCTATTAAGAGAATCACCAAAAGAACATCTAAAACGAATAAGCAAATAAACACCAGCAGTAACTAAAGTAGAAGAATGAACTAAAGCAGAAACAGGAGTAGGAGCTGCCATAGCAGCTGGCAATCAAGAAGAAAAAGGAATCTGAGCTCTCCTAGTTATAGCAGCCAAAACAACAAGAAAGGAAATAAAATTCATTTCCATTCTACCCCTTATAAAAAACAAATAATACACATAATTCCAACTACCAAAATTAAACATCCAAGCAATAGATATTAAAAGAGCAACATCACCAACACGATTAGACAAAGCAGTCAACATACCAGCACCATAAGATTTAAAATTCTGATAATAAATAACCAAACAATAAGAAACTAACCCCAAACCATCTCAACCTAATAAAATTCTGATTAAATTAGGTCTTAAAATCAAAAACATCATAGAAACAACAAACAACAAAACCAAATAAATAAAACGATAAATATTCAAATCCCCATGTATATAATCATCTCTATAAAGAACAACTAAAGAAGAAATAAAAAAAACAAAACCCAAGAAAAATAAGGATATTCAATCAAAAAGAAGAGTCATAACCACAGAACTAGAATTCAAGGTAATAATATCCCACTCAATAAAATAAACTAAGTCCTTAACAACAAAAACAAAACCAACAAAAAAAGACAAAATACCAAAAAATAAAAGGAAAAAAAAACTAACAAAACAAATTGAAATAAAATTCACGACCCAAGGCAAAAAATGCATCATTGACACCACAAACCAATATTTTAATTAAACTACTTAAATTTTTATAACCAAAAAGAAACGACATCTCTAAACAAAATAAACAAATTTAATGGAAACCAGTGCAAAAAAACCAATAAAAATTCACGAACATAAAACATTGAACATGAATAAATACCCGAATAAAAACTACCATGCTGACTATAAGAATATATATATAAAGTATAAGAGCAGCACCAAAAAAAAGACAAACCCCCCAACATCAATATAGTCAACCAAGACCAAGAAATCAAACTTCTAAATAAAACAACCTCACCTAACAAATTCAAAGAAGGAGGAGCTGCTATATTACAAGATCTCAATAAAAACCACCATATAGACATTCTGGGTATCAAACACATTAAACCCCTATTAACCAATAAACTACGACTACCCGTCCGCTCATAAACAATATTAACAAGACAAAACAAACCAGAAGAACATAAACCATGAGCAATCATCAAAACATAAGAACCACAAAACCCCCAATAATTGACAGTCATAATACCACAAACAACAATACCCATATGAGCAACAGAAGAATAAGCAACTAATGACTTCAAATCAGTCTGACGCAAACAAACCAATCTAACCAAAAACCCACCTAACAAACTAATAGAAATCCAGAAAAAATTCAAATTAAAAGAAAAATTAACTAAAAAAACCATAACACGAATTAAACCATAACCACCCAACTTCAACAAAACACCAGCCAAAATCATTGAACCAGAAATAGGTGCTTCAACATGAGCCTTAGGTAACCACAAATGAACTAAAAATAAAGGAATCCTAACCAAAAAAGCAAAGACTATGCAAAAATAAAAAAAAACTCTCGACAAACAAGGATCAAACAAAAAAAAAAAACACAGCAAACCAGAAGAATTATAAATCCCAATAACACCAATCAACAAAGGCGCAAATAAAGTATATAAAATCAAATAAATACCAGCCTGAAGACGCTCAGGCTGATAACCCCAACCCAAAATTAAAAACAAAGTAGGAACAAGTCTACCCTCAAAAAACAAGTAAAAAGAAAACAAATCAACACTACCAAACGAACAAAATAATATAATCATCAAAAACAAAATCATAAACAAAAAAAATTCAGAAAAATAAGAAGAACGAAAAACTGACTCTCTAGCTAACAACATCAATGAACAAATCCAAAATCTAAGAAAAATTAAACCATAAGAAATATAATCACAACCTAAAAAATAACTAAGATTACCCCAACAAAAAAAATAAGGAAAAACAAAAAAAAAAGACAAACACAAGAAAAACAAGAAAGAATTAATCAATCACCAAAAATTTAAAAAACACAAAGGGATCAAAAAAATTAAAGAAAATAAAAACCTTAACATTGAAGCATCCCAAAAGAACGATAATAATCATTCCCATATCTACGAATTATTGAAACAAGAATAGATAAACCCAAAGAACCCTCACAAACAGAAAAAACTAAAAAAACAATAACAAAATAAAACTCATAATTAAAACCACATAAATAATAATACATCAAAACAAACAAAGACAAAACCATAAACTCTAAACTCAATAAAGTAATCAACAAATGCTTACGATCCATACAAAAAACCCACAAACCACAAAGAAAAAAGGTAGAAAAATAAAAAAATATTAACATTAAAAAGTCTTAATAATTTAATAAAAATATTGGTCTTGTAAATCAAAAATGAGAAAAACCTCTTAAGACTTCAGAGAAAAGAAAACCCTATCATTAATTCCCAAAACTAACATTTTTATTAAACTACACTCTGATATTATAAAAACAATAGTAATCTCAAGAACATCAATAAGAATAATATTCACACAAATAAAACACCCTATAGCCATAGGAATAATCACAATAATACAAACCATCTTAACATGCACAATTAGAGGAATAATAAACCAAAAATTCTGATTCCCATATATTTTATTCCTAGTATTCCTAGGAGGAATACTAGTACTATTCATCTACATAACAAGACTAGCATCAAATGAAATAATATTTTTATCAATAAAACTATCAGCAGCAACAGCAATCATGACAGCAATAATATTCATAATAAGAATAGAGGAATCATACACATGAACATATGAACATAAATTAAGAGCAAACGAAAAAACAAACTTAATATTAGAAAAATTCTATAACCTACCTACAGGATCAACAACACTTATATTAGCCCTATATCTACTATTAACACTAATTGTAGTTGCAAAAATCACAAATATTTCAGAAGGACCATTACGAAAATCAAAATAATGAATAAACCCATACGAAAAAACCACCCACTAATCAAAATTATAAACAACGCACTAGTAGATCTACCCACCCCATCAAATATTAGAACATGATGAAACTTTGGATCCTTATTAGGATTATGTTTAGGTATACAAATCATCACAGGACTATTCCTAGCTATACACTACTGCCCCAACACTGAATCAGCATTCTCAAGAGTAGTACACATTTGCCGAGATGTAAATTATGGGTGATTACTACGAACACTACACGCTAACGGAGGATCAATATTCTTCATTTGCATATACATACACATTGGACGAAATATATACTACGGATCATACAACTTCACAGAAACATGAAATATTGGAGTAGTAATCTTCTTCACTACTATAGGAACAGCTTTTATAGGATATGTACTACCATGGGGGCAAATATCATTCTGAGGGGCAACAGTAATCACTAATTTACTATCAGCAATCCCATATGTAGGAACAGAACTAGTACAATGAGTTTGAGGGGGATTCGCCGTAGACAACGCCACTTTAAATCGATTCTTCACATTACACTTCCTAATACCATTTATAATTCTAGCAATAGTAATTATTCACTTAACATTCCTACACCAAACAGGATCAAACAACCCAACAGGAATAAATAGAAATACCGACAAAATCCCATTCCACCCATACTTCACTATCAAAGACACAGTAGGATTCATTTTATTAATTATAATATTATCAATATTATCACTAAAAGAACCTTACCTTCTTGGAGATCCAGACAACTTTATCCCTGCAAACCCACTAGTAACACCAATTCATATTCAACCCGAATGATATTTCCTATTTGCATACGCAATCTTACGATCAATTCCTAATAAATTAGGAGGAGTAATTGCTCTATTTATATCAATCGCAATCTTATTAATCCTACCCCTACAAAAAACCAAATTCCGAGGAACACAGT
Organism: Zootermopsis nevadensis; assembly: GCF_977971745.1. Lineage (NCBI taxonomy): Eukaryota > Metazoa > Arthropoda > Insecta > Blattodea > Termopsidae > Zootermopsis > Zootermopsis nevadensis. The sequence continues at coordinate 16,594 of NW_028259260.1, read as the reverse complement.
TCTACCCAATCAACCAAATTATATTCTGGCTAATAACAAACACTGTAATCCTATTAACATGAATTGGAGCCCGACCAGTTGAAGAACCATATATTATAACAGGACAAATACTAACAGTAATATACTTCTCATACTACATCACGAACCCAATAATAACAAAAATGTGAGACAAGACAACAAAATAGTCGGAAAGCTTTATGATAAGCAAATACCTTGAAAGTAAGAGAAAGGAGTTTAAATCCCCTACCGACTTAAAACATACTCAAATTAATACACTAAAACAAAGAGTAAAAAAATAACCTAACACCCAAAACAAAAATTAAATAATTCAAAGAAACAGGCAAAAAACTCCTCCAAGATATATACATCAACCTATCATAACGAAAACGAGGCAAAGTACCACGAACCCAAACAAATAAAAAAGAAACAAAAGAAACCCTTAAAAAGAAAAAAAAAGAATACAAATCACAACCCAAAAACATAACACAAAACAAAACACTCATAAACAAAATTCTAGCATACTCAGCCAAAAAAATTAAAGCAAACCCTCCAGATCTATACTCAACATTAAAACCAGAAACCAACTCAGACTCACCCTCAGCAAAATCAAAAGGAGTTCGATTAGTCTCCGCCAAACAAGAAACAAATCAAACTAAAACCAAAGGCAAAGAAAAAAAAACTAACCAAACATAAAACTGAAAATAAAAAAAAGAAACCAAATTATAACCACAAACCAAAAAAACAAAAGACAATAAAATCAAAGCAAGTCTAACCTCATAAGAAATAGATTGAGCAACTGCACGCATACACCCCAACAAAGAATAATTAGAATTAGAAGACCAACCAGCAACCATAAGAGAATAAACACCAAGTCTAGTACAACACAAAAAAAACAATAAACCTAAATCAAAAGAAAAAAAACCACCAAAATAAGGAATAACCAACCAAATAATTAAAGAAAGAAACAAACCAAACACAGGAGCAAAATAATAAGGCAAATAATTAGAAACATAAGGAAAACACTGCTCCCTAACAAACAACTTAACCACATCTCTAAAAGGTTGAAGCAAACCTAAAAACCCCACCCTATTAGGACCCTTACGAATATGAATATAACCTAAAACCCTACGCTCAAGTAAAGTAAGAAAAGCTACACCAACCATAACAAAAATAGACAATAAAAAAAAAACAACAAACAAAAATAAAAAGTCATTAAACACTACTACATATAAAATAAATTTATATTAGAAGATTCTAAATCCACTGCACTTCTCTGCCAAAATAGTAATTAATAATAATCAAACAACATAAAATTATTTATTGAAAGTGGTCCTTTCGTACTAACTCACAAAACAAATTATAGATAGAAACCAACCTGGCTCACGCCGGTCTGAACTCAGATCATGTAGGATTTTAAAGGTCGAACAGACCTAATCAATTAAAGCTTCTACACCAAAAATTCACCCTAATCCAACATCGAGGTCGCAAACCCCCCTGTCAATAAGAACTTTCAAGAAAGATTACGCTGTTATCCCTAAGGTAATTTAATCTTAAAATCAATAATAAAGGATCAAAAAAAATATAAATAAATAAACAAAAAAAAGAAGAGTTAAACAAATCTCCTAGCCGCCCCAGCAAAATAAACAAAACAATATTAAAAAAAACCAACAAAAAAATCATCACAAATATAAAACTCTATAGGGTCTTCTCGTCCCATAAAAAAATTTAGGTATTCTTACCTAAAACCAAAATTCAATACATCAAAAAGAGACAGATTATATCTCGTCAAACCATTCATTCCAGCCCACAATTAAAAGACTAATGATTATGCTACCTTTGCACGGTCAAAATACCGCGGCCCTTCAAAAAAATCAGCGGGCAGGCCATACCTCAAAAAAACACAAGAGAAGTTGTTTTTGATAAACAGGCGGATATAAAAATTGCCGAATTCCTTTTAAAGAAATAAAAAATAAAACACAAAATAAAAAAGAATATACTAATCCTACCATTATTACAAATAAAAAACAATTAAAAAATAAACCCCAGTAAAAAATTAAACAAAACATAAAGAAAAAATAACTAAAAATAAAATTTGAACATACTTAAAAAGATAGTTAACATAAAACCCACCAAAATAAACAAAACAAAACAAATTATAAAAATATGAAACGAAGCTAAACCCCCGAAACATTTGCAAAAAATAAAAATAACCTAAGAAAAAGAAACTTTAAATAAATTACATGAATTAAATTCATTTCCCAAGGAACCAGATACCATCAAATACGAATAGCATATCACCACCAATAAAATATTATTAATGCTTATAAAACAGCAACTAAAATAAATAATTAACTCACTTGAAATCGGGAAATAGAAAATAAATAATAAAATTTAATAAGCCCTGATACACAAGGTACAACAAACAAAATAAACTTTCAAAAAACAAAATAAATAAACCTATACAGTACAAAGTAAACTATAATTAAAAAAATCAAACCAAAAAAATATACAATGACAATAAAATACTTCCATTAAAACAAAATAAAAACCATTAAAAACAATAAACTACATATCAAATCAGACCACACTGAATCGCACAGCAAACTCTCCAATGTAAATGAAAATACCTCCTAGGTATATAATCTGTATCATTCCAGCTACACCTTCCGGTACAACCACTCTGTTACGACTTATCTCGCCTCTTAAACAACGAGAGCGACGGGCGATGTGTACATACTTTAGAACCAAAATCACAAAAACAATCTTCAAATAATTACAATCAAATCCAATTTCATGAAAGAAATTTCAACAAACAATCCAAAATTAATAACAATGTAATCCACCACCAACTTAAATAAAAGCTGCACCTTGACCTGAAATAAACCAAAATAAAGGAAAGAAAAAATTATAACCCTAAAAAGATTCTCATTATAACGGCGGTATACAAACAAAAAAAATAAGCAAGGTCCAACGCGGATTATCGATAATAGGGCAGATTCCTCTGAACGGAATAAAATACCGCCAAATTCTTTAAGTTTCAAGAACATAACTAATACTACTCAGGCCACAAAATTAACATCAAAAATAATAGGGTATCTAATCCTAGTCTAAAAAAAGATTTCATAGCCTACAAAACAACAAGGGGGAAAAACAAGAAATTGAAATTTCACCAAAAATCAAAAGAAATTAAACCCAAAAATTAAATAAAACTATCAACCAAAAAATATTTGCTTGAGCTCCATGTATAACCGCGGCTGCTGGCACAAATTTAACCAACTCTAAAAAATATAACTAAATCTGAGTCACCTCAATATATAAAAATAAATAATGCGAATAAAAAAACAAACAACATTAAGAAAAAACAAATCACGCAAAAACTTACATATAAAAAAAATTAAGAACAAACATAAAAGCAAGAATAAAACTACTCTCTATAAACAACAACAACAAGAAAGGTACGACAAAAAAAAGTACAAACAACAAAAACCAAGTAACAAGCAAGAGTACCCCCCACCCACAAACCAACCAAAAAATCTTTTTCTTGCCCAACTCTAATAGATCAAAACTTTTCAAAGACCAACCATGAAAATAAAACTACTCTATAAACAACAACAACAAGAAAGGTACGACAAAAAAAAGTACAAACAACAAAAACCAAGTAACAAGCAAGAGTACTCAGATCTTCTCCTTTTTAGATCTCATTTTTTTTAGATTTACAAAATGAGATCTAAAAACTATATAAATGTTTATCTTAATAGAATTAATACATCAATAAGATAAATAATTTAAAATAAGTAATTATTTAATATGACTTATATTTAATATAAGATTCAATTTATCTTATTAAATATATTATATATATAGAATCTAAAATTTTCTTTTTAGGTATTTGTATTCAATATAATTAATTTTATTATAATAATACTTATTTAAAATAAATCCTATCTTTAGTAACTTAAATCAATTCTATTCAAATAATTAATTTTATTAATATAGGTTATTATTATATATAAAAAAACACACCTTAAAGAAAACTAACAAACAGAGAACAAAATAAAAATCACTAAAACCAAAACAAACCCCAAAAACCAAAAACCAAAACCCGCCCCAAAAAAATAACATAAAATACAAAAAAAAAACACAAAACAAAACAAAACAAAACAAAACAAAACAAAACAAAACAAAACAAAATGGAGTGCCTGAAAAAGGATTACTATGATAGGGTAAATAATGTATAAAAATACCTCCATTACGTTAAATAGAGTCAAACCATTCCCTGAAATATCAAAAATTCCCGTGCACCATACACTAAAACGTAAAAATTAGAAAAGTAAGCTAATAAAGCTAATGGGTTCATACCCCATAAATAGAGTAAATACTCTCTCTTCTAATGCCCAACAACTCAACAAAAATCCTCTTATTAACAACGTTAACAAGAGGTATTTTAATCTCAATTTCCTCTAATTCATGATTTGGAGCATGAATGGGGTTAGAGATTAATTTACTATCATTTATTCCAATAATGATAGAAAAAAAAAATATCTACACCACAGAAGCCTCACTAAAATACTTTATTGTACAAGCAGGGGCTTCATCAATACTATTATTCATAGTAATAATAAGAGCAATAGAAGAAAGAATATTAATTAACTCGGACAACTTATATACACAAATATTAATAAACACACCCCTATTACTAAAAGGGGGGGTCGCCCCAATACATTGGTGATTCCCTGGAGTAATGGAGGGGTTAAACTGAAATAATTGCTTAATTCTAATAACTCTACAAAAATCCGCACCCCTATCCTTAATCTCATACCAAATTAACAATGATATATTCCTAGAAATAATCATTGTAACATCAGTAATAATTGGAGCTATCGGGGGATTAAATCAAACATCACTACGAAAAATCATAACATACTCATCAATTAACCACACAGGTTGAATAATATCGGCAATAATTACAGGAAATGATATATGAGTAACATATTTCACAATCTACTCAATACTAACATTAACAGTAGTGTCGATTGTAAAAACCACCAAATTATCTTTCGTTAACCAAATAGCAATAACAGAAAAGAAGAACAAACTAACAAAATTCCTTGTATTCACAAGAATTTTATCATTAGGAGGTTTGCCGCCATTCTTGGGATTTATACCAAAATGAATAGTCATTCAAGCTATAATAACCAACGAAATAAAAACAACAGCCACAATAATGGTTTTAATATCAGTAGTAACGTTATATTACTACATACGAATGACATACTCAAGTTTAATAATACTACACCTAGAAACAAAATGATTAATTGCCCAACCTATTAATAAAACACCTAAACACATTATTTTATTAACATCAATCTCAATTACGGGGTTAATAATATCAGAAATAATCATGAACTTAGATTAAAGGCTTTAAGTTAAACAAACTAATATCCTTCAAAGCTATAAATAAAGAAAATCTTTAAGCCTTAGTAGCAAAACTACCCCTATAGAATTGCATTCTATAATCACCTAATGAATATAAAGCTATAGTAGAAGGGAAAATCCCATAAATAGATTTACAATCTATCACCTAAAATCAGACATTCCACTAATAATTAAACGATGGTTATTCTCAACAAACCATAAAGATATTGGAACATTATACTTCATCTTCGGGGCATGATCCGGAATATTAGGAACATCATTAAGAATATTAATCCGAGCAGAACTTGGTCAACCAGGATCCTTAATTGGAGACGACCAAATTTACAATGTAATCGTAACCGCACATGTATCATAATCTTTTTCATGGTTATACCAATTCTAATTGGGGGTTTTGGAAATTGATTAGTACCACTCATACTTGGGGCCCCTGATATAGCATTTCCACGAATGAATAACATAAGATTTTGACTACTCCCACCCTCACTTACACTCCTCCTAACCAGAAGTATAGTAGAAAGAGGAGCTGGAACAGGGTGAACAGTGTATCCCCCGTTAGCTAGAGGAATCGCCCATGCGGGAGCATCAGTAGATTTAACAATTTTCTCCTTACACCTAGCAGGTGTATCGTCAATTTTAGGAGCAGTAAACTTTATCTCAACAGCAATTAATATAAAACCATCAAGTATGAAATCTGAACAAATACCCCTATTTGTATGAGCAGTAATTATTACCGCCACCTTATTATTACTATCACTACCAGTACTAGCAGGGGCTATCACAATATTATTAACTGATCGAAATTTGAACACCTCCTTCTTTGACCCAGCGGGAGGTGGAGACCCAATTCTTTACCAACACTTATTTTGATTTTTCGGACATCCAGAAGTATATATTCTAATTCTCCCAGGATTTGGGATAATTTCCCACATCATTTCCCATGAAAGAGGAAAAAAAGAAGCTTTTGGAAACCTAGGAATAATCTTTGCCATACTAGCAATTGGGTTATTAGGATTTGTAGTATGAGCACATCATATATTTACAGTAGGAATAGATGTCGATACACGAGCATATTTTACATCAGCTACAATAATTATTGCAGTACCAACTGGAATTAAAATCTTCAGATGATTAGCAACAATCCAAGGATCAAAATTATCATATAGACCCACATGCTTATGATCAATAGGATTTGTTTTCCTATTTACAATAGGGGGGCTAACGGGGGTAGTCCTAGCAAATTCATCAATCGATATTGTACTACATGACACATATTATGTAGTAGCTCACTTCCACTACGTTCTATCAATAGGAGCCGTATTCGCTATCATAGCCGGATTTATCCACTGATACCCATTATTTACAGGACTAACAATAAATCCAAAATGATTGAAAACTCAATTCACAATTATATTCCTGGGAGTAAATATAACGTTCTTCCCGCAACACTTCCTAGGACTAGCTGGAATACCACGACGATATTCAGATTATCCAGATGCATACACTACATGAAATATTATCTCATCAATGGGGTCAACCATCTCATTTATTGGAGTGATAATGTTTATTTACATTTTATGAGAAAGAATAAGAACTAAACGACAAGTGTTAAGATCAACACATACAAGAAACTCAATTGAATGAATCCAAGATCTGCCCCCATCAGAACACAGATATTCAGAACTACCAACAATTATCAATTAATAAAATCTAATATGGCAGAGAAGTGCAGTGGATTTAAGCTCCACAAATAAAGTACTAAAAACTTTTATTAGAAAATGACAACATGATCATGCATGAATTTACAAGATAGAGCATCACCAATCATAGAACAACTAATCTTCTTCCATGATCATACCATAATAATCATCACAATAATTCTAGCAATAGTATTATACTTCATAGCATCAACAATTATTAACGAACTCGTAGACCGATATATACTAGAAGGTCAAACAATAGAACTAATATGAACAATTGTGCCAGCAGTAATTCTTCTATTCATCACCACTCCATCTTTACGATTATTATACCTTATAGACGAAATCCACAACCCAATTATAACAATTAAAACTATTGGACACCAATGATACTGAAGTTATGAATACTCAGACTTCGTCAACGTTGAATTCGACTCATATATAACACCATATGAGGGAGACAATAAAAGAATATTCCGACTACTAGAAACAGATAACCACGTAACTTTACCAATACACTCATTCATCCGAATTATCGTAACAGCTGCTGATGTACTTCACTCGTGAACAATCCCTAGATTGGGGATCAAAGCCGATGCAACACCAGGCCGATTAAATCAATCAAGATTTATAATCAACCGCCCTGGACTACTTTATGGTCAATGCTCAGAAATCTGCGGAGCAAACCACAGATTCATACCCATCGTAATTGAAAGAGTATCAACAGAGAATTTTATTGAATGAATTAAAAAACTAAGCGAATCAATAGGTGACTGAAAGCAAGTAATGGTCTCTTAAACCAAATAATAGTAAATTAGCAATTACTCCTATTGGGGGGATTAGTTAAAAATAACATTAGATCGTCAAACTAAAATAACCAAATAAATGGTATCCCCCTCATCCCACAAATAATACCCCTTAGATGATTAATTTTATTCATCTCGTTTTCAACAATTTTCGTATTATTCAACACAATAAACTACTTCTCATTTACCCAAACAAATAAAAAGATACAAAAAAAAATTAAATTAACAAAAAAAACAAACTGAAAATGATAAGAAACTTATTCTCAGTATTTGACCCATCAACAAACATATTTAACACATCAATAAATTGATTAAGAACTATATTAGGATTATTAATCATCCCCACAATAATATGAATAATTCCATCTCGAAACAACGCAGCATGAAATAAAACAATAAAAAAAATACACGAAGAGCTTAAAACACTCCTAGGAACAAAAAAAATCAACAACGGAAGAACACTTATATTCACGTCATTATTCTCAATAATCCTAATAAACAATACTTTAGGCTTATTCCCATACATCTTTACTAGAACCAGACACCTAACATTAACATTAACAATAGCCTTACCATTATGAACAAGATTTATAATATTCGGATGAATCAACAACACTAAACACATATTAACCCACCTTGTACCACAAGGAACACCACCGATCCTAATACCATTTATAGTGTGCATTGAAACAATCAGAAACATTATTCGCCCAGGAACATTAGCTATCCGATTAACAGCAAATATAATTGCAGGTCACCTATTAATAACACTACTAGGAGAAAATGGATCATCAATAGCATACTCAATAATCAGCATCCTAATTATTACACAGATTGCTCTACTAACATTAGAGACAGCAGTAGCAATCATTCAATCATATGTATTCGCAGTACTAAGAACATTATATTCTAGAGAAATCAATTAAAATGACAAACCACATAAATCACACATTCCACATAGTAAACCAAAGACCATGACCTCTTATTGGAGCAATGGGAGCCATAATCACATTAACTGGAACAATTAAATGATTCCACCAATATGAACAAACACTAATAAGAATTGGAATAATCACAATAATCATAACAACCATCCAATGATGACGAGATATTACACGAGAGGGCACATACCAAGGATTACATACAAGAAAAGTAACTAAAGGGTTACGATGAGGTATAATCCTATTCATTACATCAGAAGTATTCTTCTTCGTCTCCTTCTTTTGAGCATTTTTCCACAGAAGATTATCACCAACAAACGAACTCGGATCAATGTGACCACCAACTGGAATTCAAGTATTTAATCCCCTACAAATTCCACTTCTAAATACCGCAATCCTCCTATCATCAGGGGTAACTATCACTTGAGCACATCATAGAATCTTAGAAAACAATTATAACCAGGGGTTACAAGGACTATTTATAACTGTAATCCTAGGATTATATTTCACAGCACTACAAGCATACGAATATATAGAATCACCATTCACTATTGCCGACTCGGTTTATGGAGCCACGTTCTTTGTAGCAACAGGATTCCATGGTCTCCATGTAATCATTGGAACAACCTTCCTAATCACATGTTTAATACGACACCTAACACTTCATTTCTCATCAAACCACCATATAGGATTTGAAGCAGCCGCATGATATTGACATTTTGTAGATGTAGTATGACTATTCTTATATATCTCAATTTACTGATGAGGAAGATAACCAAATAAATTTATCTAATATAAAAAGTATACTTGACTTCCAATCAAGAAGTTCAAAAAATGAGATAAATAATAAAAATAGTAACAACAATAATAACAACAATCATAATACTATCAACAATTATCATAATAATTGCGACAGCAATATCAAAAAAAAACATTGAAGACCGAGAAAAAAGATCACCATTTGAGTGCGGGTTTGACCCCATGGGATCTGCACGACTCCCGTTTTCCTTACGATTTTTCCTAATCGCAATTATATTTCTAGTATTCGACGTAGAAATTGCACTCCTATTACCAATAACAATCGTGATAACAAGATCAAACATAATATCATGAGCCACAATCAGAACATTATTTATTGTAATCCTAATCATCGGGTTATATCACGAATGAAATCAAGGATCCTTAGAGTGAGCAGAATAAGGGATTGTAGTTAATAATAACATTTGGTTTGCAATCAAAAAGTACTAATATAGTCTATCTCAAAGTAAGAAGCGATTAACGCAATCAATTTCGACCTGATCTTAGATAAATTTTATCCTTACTTAAAATTAACTGAAACCAAATAGAGGTATATTACTGTTAATAATAAAAATGAATAACCAAATTCCAGTTAAAGAAATGAATAGATTAAGTGAAAGCTGCTAACTTATCACTATAGCGGTTAAAATCCGTTTACATTTCTATTTATATAGTTTAAAAAAAACATTACACTTTCACTGTAAAAATAAATAAATATTTTATAAATACTTAAAGATAAAAATATCTCAATAACATCTTCAATGTTATGCTCTAAATAAGCTATTCAAGTACATAAATATAAAAAAAACTAACAAATTAATCCAAACAACAATAAAAAATATATAAACCCTAAGACTACCATACTGCAACCATTGATTGCCCTTAGCCAAAAAAGAAAAAAACCAAAAAAGACCCTGACCACCAAAAAACTCTCTCCAACCGGAATCAAAAGACTTAATAATAACATATCCATAATTCAAAGGAAACAAAGAAACACCATAAACAAAAACATAAGGTATAAACCACATAGACCCAAAAAAAAAAGAAGACTTATATAAAAATATAGAAAAAAGAAACTCACCTAAATCAACCTTAGATAATTCATAACCTAACCAACCACCCAAAATTCTAACTAACAAAACTGAAGTCCTCAAATAAAAAGGCAAGCAAATAACAAAAGGGGTAGGAAAAATTAATCATCTCAACATTCTACCACCAAAAATAACAACAACAAGTAAACCCAACATACCAGTACATATATTATTACCAGCATCCTCAAAAGAACAAAAAGAAGACAAATTAAAATCACCGAACAAAACATAATAAAATAAACGGAAAGAATAACAAACAGTTAAACCAGTAGACAAAAAAAACAATAGCAAACCAAAAAAATTAAAATAACCTAATAAAACCATCTCCAAAATAAGATCCCTAGAATAAAAACCAGCCAAAAACGGCATACCACACAAAGCAAAACTAGAAACAACCAAACAAGAAGAAGTAAAAGGCATAAAAAAAGAAACACCACCCATAAAACGAATATCTTGAGAATCACCCATAACATGAATAACCACCCCCGCACACATAAACAAAAGAGCCTTAAACAAAGCATGAGTTAACAGATGAAAAAAGGCCAATTCAGGAAAACCAAAAGAAACAATACCAACTATTAACCCCAATTGACTAAGAGTAGAGAGAGCAATAACCCTCCTCAAATCAAACTCAAAATTAGCCCCCAAACCAGATATAAACATAGTTAAACCCGAAACCAACAACAAAAATCTATTAAGAGAATCACCAAAAGAACATCTAAAACGAATAAGCAAATAAACACCAGCAGTAACTAAAGTAGAAGAATGAACTAAAGCAGAAACAGGAGTAGGAGCTGCCATAGCAGCTGGCAATCAAGAAGAAAAAGGAATCTGAGCTCTCCTAGTTATAGCAGCCAAAACAACAAGAAAGGAAATAAAATTCATTTCCATTCTACCCCTTATAAAAAACAAATAATACACATAATTCCAACTACCAAAATTAAACATCCAAGCAATAGATATTAAAAGAGCAACATCACCAACACGATTAGACAAAGCAGTCAACATACCAGCACCATAAGATTTAAAATTCTGATAATAAATAACCAAACAATAAGAAACTAACCCCAAACCATCTCAACCTAATAAAATTCTGATTAAATTAGGTCTTAAAATCAAAAACATCATAGAAACAACAAACAACAAAACCAAATAAATAAAACGATAAATATTCAAATCCCCATGTATATAATCATCTCTATAAAGAACAACTAAAGAAGAAATAAAAAAAACAAAACCCAAGAAAAATAAGGATATTCAATCAAAAAGAAGAGTCATAACCACAGAACTAGAATTCAAGGTAATAATATCCCACTCAATAAAATAAACTAAGTCCTTAACAACAAAAACAAAACCAACAAAAAAAGACAAAATACCAAAAAATAAAAGGAAAAAAAAACTAACAAAACAAATTGAAATAAAATTCACGACCCAAGGCAAAAAATGCATCATTGACACCACAAACCAATATTTTAATTAAACTACTTAAATTTTTATAACCAAAAAGAAACGACATCTCTAAACAAAATAAACAAATTTAATGGAAACCAGTGCAAAAAAACCAATAAAAATTCACGAACATAAAACATTGAACATGAATAAATACCCGAATAAAAACTACCATGCTGACTATAAGAATATATATATAAAGTATAAGCAGCACCAAAAAAAGACAAACCCCCCAACATCAATATAGTCAACCAAGACCAAGAAATCAAACTTCTAAATAAAACAACCTCACCTAACAAATTCAAAGAAGGAGGAGCTGCTATATTACAAGATCTCAATAAAAACCACCATATAGACATTCTGGGTATCAAACACATTAAACCCCTATTAACCAATAAACTACGACTACCCGTCCGCTCATAAACAATATTAACAAGACAAAACAAACCAGAAGAACATAAACCATGAGCAATCATCAAAACATAAGAACCACAAAACCCCCAATAATTGACAGTCATAATACCACAAACAACAATACCCATATGAGCAACAGAAGAATAAGCAACTAATGACTTCAAATCAGTCTGACGCAAACAAACCAATCTAACCAAAAACCCACCTAACAAACTAATAGAAATCCAGAAAAAATTCAAATTAAAAGAAAAATTAACTAAAAAAACCATAACACGAATTAAACCATAACCACCCAACTTCAACAAAACACCAGCCAAAATCATTGAACCAGAAATAGGTGCTTCAACATGAGCCTTAGGTAACCACAAATGAACTAAAAATAAAGGAATCCTAACCAAAAAAGCAAAGACTATGCAAAAATAAAAAAAAACTCTCGACAAACAAGGATCAAACAAAAAAAAAAAACACAGCAAACCAGAAGAATTATAAATCCCAATAACACCAATCAACAAAGGCAAGGAAGCAAATAAAGTATATAAAATCAAATAAATACCAGCCTGAAGACGCTCAGGCTGATAACCCCAACCCAAAATTAAAAACAAAGTAGGAACAAGTCTACCCTCAAAAAACAAGTAAAAAGAAAACAAATCAACACTACCAAACGAACAAAATAATATAATCATCAAAAACAAAATCATAAACAAAAAAAATTCAGAAAAATAAGAAGAACGAAAAACTGACTCTCTAGCTAACAACATCAATGAACAAATCCAAAATCTAAGAAAAATTAAACCATAAGAAATATAATCACAACCTAAAAAATAACTAAGATTACCCCAACAAAAAAAATAAGGAAAAACAAAAAAAAAAGACAAACACAAGAAAAACAAGAAAGAATTAATCAATCACCAAAAATTTAAAAAACACAAAGGGATCAAAAAAATTAAAGAAAATAAAAACCTTAACATTGAAGCATCCCAAAAGAACGATAATAATCATTCCCATATCTACGAATTATTGAAACAAGAATAGATAAACCCAAAGAACCCTCACAAACAGAAAAAACTAAAAAAACAATAACAAAATAAAACTCATAATTAAAACCACATAAATAATAATACATCAAAACAAACAAAGACAAAACCATAAACTCTAAACTCAATAAAGTAATCAACAAATGCTTACGATCCATACAAAAAACCCACAAACCACAAAGAAAAAAGGTAGAAAAATAAAAAAATATTAACATTAAAAAGTCTTAATAATTTAATAAAAATATTGGTCTTGTAAATCAAAAATGAGAAAAACCTCTTAAGACTTCAGAGAAAAGAAAACCCTATCATTAATTCCCAAAACTAACATTTTTATTAAACTACACTCTGATATTATAAAAACAATAGTAATCTCAAGAACATCAATAAGAATAATATTCACACAAATAAAACACCCTATAGCCATAGGAATAATCACAATAATACAAACCATCTTAACATGCACAATTAGAGGAATAATAAACCAAAAATTCTGATTCCCATATATTTTATTCCTAGTATTCCTAGGAGGAATACTAGTACTATTCATCTACATAACAAGACTAGCATCAAATGAAATAATATTTTTATCAATAAAACTATCAGCAGCAACAGCAATCATGACAGCAATAATATTCATAATAAGAATAGAGGAATCATACACATGAACATATGAACATAAATTAAGAGCAAACGAAAAAACAAACTTAATATTAGAAAAATTCTATAACCTACCTACAGGATCAACAACACTTATATTAGCCCTATATCTACTATTAACACTAATTGTAGTTGCAAAAATCACAAATATTTCAGAAGGACCATTACGAAAATCAAAATAATGAATAAACCCATACGAAAAAACCACCCACTAATCAAAATTATAAACAACGCACTAGTAGATCTACCCACCCCATCAAATATTAGAACATGATGAAACTTTGGATCCTTATTAGGATTATGTTTAGGTATACAAATCATCACAGGACTATTCCTAGCTATACACTACTGCCCCAACACTGAATCAGCATTCTCAAGAGTAGTACACATTTGCCGAGATGTAAATTATGGGTGATTACTACGAACACTACACGCTAACGGAGGATCAATATTCTTCATTTGCATATACATACACATTGGACGAAATATATACTACGGATCATACAACTTCACAGAAACATGAAATATTGGAGTAGTAATCTTCTTCACTACTATAGGAACAGCTTTTATAGGATATGTACTACCATGGGGGCAAATATCATTCTGAGGGGCAACAGTAATCACTAATTTACTATCAGCAATCCCATATGTAGGAACAGAACTAGTACAATGAGTTTGAGGGGGATTCGCCGTAGACAACGCCACTTTAAATCGATTCTTCACATTACACTTCCTAATACCATTTATAATTCTAGCAATAGTAATTATTCACTTAACATTCCTACACCAAACAGGATCAAACAACCCAACAGGAATAAATAGAAATACCGACAAAATCCCATTCCACCCATACTTCACTATCAAAGACACAGTAGGATTCATTTTATTAATTATAATATTATCAATATTATCACTAAAAGAACCTTACCTTCTTGGAGATCCAGACAACTTTATCCCTGCAAACCCACTAGTAACACCAATTCATATTCAACCCGAATGATATTTCCTATTTGCATACGCAATCTTACGATCAATTCCTAATAAATTAGGAGGAGTAATTGCTCTATTTATATCAATCGCAATCTTATTAATCCTACCCCTACAAAAAACCAAATTCCGAGGAACACAGTTCTACCCAATCAACCAAATTATATTCTGGCTAATAACAAACACTGTAATCCTATTAACATGAATTGGAGCCCGACCAGTTGAAGAACCATATATTATAACAGGACAAATACTAACAGTAATATACTTCTCATACTACATCACGAACCCAATAATAACAAAAATGTGAGACAAGACAACAAAATAGTCGGAAAGCTTTATGATAAGCAAATACCTTGAAAGTAAGAGAAAGGAGTTTAAATCCCCTACCGACTTAAAACATACTCAAATTAATACACTAAAACAAAGAGTAAAAAAATAACCTAACACCCAAAACAAAAATTAAATAATTCAAAGAAACAGGCAAAAAACTCCTCCAAGATATATACATCAACCTATCATAACGAAAACGAGGCAAAGTACCACGAACCCAAACAAATAAAAAAGAAACAAAAGAAACCCTTAAAAAGAAAAAAAAAGAATACAAATCACAACCCAAAAACATAACACAAAACAAAACACTCATAAACAAAATTCTAGCATACTCAGCCAAAAAAATTAAAGCAAACCCTCCAGATCTATACTCAACATTAAAACCAGAAACCAACTCAGACTCACCCTCAGCAAAATCAAAAGGAGTTCGATTAGTCTCCGCCAAACAAGAAACAAATCAAACTAAAACCAAAGGCAAAGAAAAAAAAACTAACCAAACATAAAACTGAAAATAAAAAAAAGAAACCAAATTATAACCACAAACCAAAAAAACAAAAGACAATAAAATCAAAGCAAGTCTAACCTCATAAGAAATAGATTGAGCAACTGCACGCATACACCCCAACAAAGAATAATTAGAATTAGAAGACCAACCAGCAACCATAAGAGAATAAACACCAAGTCTAGTACAACACAAAAAAAACAATAAACCTAAATCAAAAGAAAAAAAACCACCAAAATAAGGAATAACCAACCAAATAATTAAAGAAAGAAACAAACCAAACACAGGAGCAAAATAATAAGGCAAATAATTAGAAACATAAGGAAAACACTGCTCCCTAACAAACAACTTAACCACATCTCTAAAAGGTTGAAGCAAACCTAAAAACCCCACCCTATTAGGACCCTTACGAATATGAATATAACCTAAAACCCTACGCTCAAGTAAAG
>NW_028259259.1:0-21958 GCF_977971745.1 Zootermopsis nevadensis | reverse complement strand
AGGAGGAGCTGCTATATTACAAGATCTCAATAAAAACCACCATATAGACATTCTGGGTATCAAACACATTAAACCCCTATTAACCAATAAACTACGACTACCCGTCCGCTCATAAACAATATTAACAAGACAAAACAAACCAGAAGAACATAAACCATGAGCAATCATCAAAACATAAGAACCACAAAACCCCCAATAATTGACAGTCATAATACCACAAACAACAATACCCATATGAGCAACAGAAGAATAAGCAACTAATGACTTCAAATCAGTCTGACGCAAACAAACCAATCTAACCAAAAACCCACCTAACAAACTAATAGAAATCCAGAAAAAATTCAAATTAAAAGAAAAATTAACTAAAAAAACCATAACACGAATTAAACCATAACCACCCAACTTCAACAAAACACCAGCCAAAATCATTGAACCAGAAATAGGTGCTTCAACATGAGCCTTAGGTAACCACAAATGAACTAAAAATAAAGGAATCCTAACCAAAAAAGCAAAGACTATGCAAAAATAAAAAAAAACTCTCGACAAACAAGGATCAAACAAAAAAAAAAAACACAGCAAACCAGAAGAATTATAAATCCCAATAACACCAATCAACAAAGGCAAGGAAGCAAATAAAGTATATAAAATCAAATAAATACCAGCCTGAAGACGCTCAGGCTGATAACCCCAACCCAAAATTAAAAACAAAGTAGGAACAAGTCTACCCTCAAAAAACAAGTAAAAAGAAAACAAATCAACACTACCAAACGAACAAAATAATATAATCATCAAAAACAAAATCATAAACAAAAAAAATTCAGAAAAATAAGAAGAACGAAAAACTGACTCTCTAGCTAACAACATCAATGAACAAATCCAAAATCTAAGAAAAATTAAACCATAAGAAATATAATCACAACCTAAAAAATAACTAAGATTACCCCAACAAAAAAAATAAGGAAAAACAAAAAAAAAAGACAAACACAAGAAAAACAAGAAAGAATTAATCAATCACCAAAAATTTAAAAAACACAAAGGGATCAAAAAAATTAAAGAAAATAAAAACCTTAACATTGAAGCATCCCAAAAGAACGATAATAATCATTCCCATATCTACGAATTATTGAAACAAGAATAGATAAACCCAAAGAACCCTCACAAACAGAAAAAACTAAAAAAACAATAACAAAATAAAACTCATAATTAAAACCACATAAATAATAATACATCAAAACAAACAAAGACAAAACCATAAACTCTAAACTCAATAAAGTAATCAACAAATGCTTACGATCCATACAAAAAACCCACAAACCACAAAGAAAAAAGGTAGAAAAATAAAAAAATATTAACATTAAAAAGTCTTAATAATTTAATAAAAATATTGGTCTTGTAAATCAAAAATGAGAAAAACCTCTTAAGACTTCAGAGAAAAGAAAACCCTATCATTAATTCCCAAAACTAACATTTTTATTAAACTACACTCTGATATTATAAAAACAATAGTAATCTCAAGAACATCAATAAGAATAATATTCACACAAATAAAACACCCTATAGCCATAGGAATAATCACAATAATACAAACCATCTTAACATGCACAATTAGAGGAATAATAAACCAAAAATTCTGATTCCCATATATTTTATTCCTAGTATTCCTAGGAGGAATACTAGTACTATTCATCTACATAACAAGACTAGCATCAAATGAAATAATATTTTTATCAATAAAACTATCAGCAGCAACAGCAATCATGACAGCAATAATATTCATAATAAGAATAGAGGAATCATACACATGAACATATGAACATAAATTAAGAGCAAACGAAAAAACAAACTTAATATTAGAAAAATTCTATAACCTACCTACAGGATCAACAACACTTATATTAGCCCTATATCTACTATTAACACTAATTGTAGTTGCAAAAATCACAAATATTTCAGAAGGACCATTACGAAAATCAAAATAATGAATAAACCCATACGAAAAAACCACCCACTAATCAAAATTATAAACAACGCACTAGTAGATCTACCCACCCCATCAAATATTAGAACATGATGAAACTTTGGATCCTTATTAGGATTATGTTTAGGTATACAAATCATCACAGGACTATTCCTAGCTATACACTACTGCCCCAACACTGAATCAGCATTCTCAAGAGTAGTACACATTTGCCGAGATGTAAATTATGGGTGATTACTACGAACACTACACGCTAACGGAGGATCAATATTCTTCATTTGCATATACATACACATTGGACGAAATATATACTACGGATCATACAACTTCACAGAAACATGAAATATTGGAGTAGTAATCTTCTTCACTACTATAGGAACAGCTTTTATAGGATATGTACTACCATGGGGGCAAATATCATTCTGAGGGGCAACAGTAATCACTAATTTACTATCAGCAATCCCATATGTAGGAACAGAACTAGTACAATGAGTTTGAGGGGGATTCGCCGTAGACAACGCCACTTTAAATCGATTCTTCACATTACACTTCCTAATACCATTTATAATTCTAGCAATAGTAATTATTCACTTAACATTCCTACACCAAACAGGATCAAACAACCCAACAGGAATAAATAGAAATACCGACAAAATCCCATTCCACCCATACTTCACTATCAAAGACACAGTAGGATTCATTTTATTAATTATAATATTATCAATATTATCACTAAAAGAACCTTACCTTCTTGGAGATCCAGACAACTTTATCCCTGCAAACCCACTAGTAACACCAATTCATATTCAACCCGAATGATATTTCCTATTTGCATACGCAATCTTACGATCAATTCCTAATAAATTAGGAGGAGTAATTGCTCTATTTATATCAATCGCAATCTTATTAATCCTACCCCTACAAAAAACCAAATTCCGAGGAACACAGTTCTACCCAATCAACCAAATTATATTCTGGCTAATAACAAACACTGTAATCCTATTAACATGAATTGGAGCCCGACCAGTTGAAGAACCATATATTATAACAGGACAAATACTAACAGTAATATACTTCTCATACTACATCACGAACCCAATAATAACAAAAATGTGAGACAAGACAACAAAATAGTCGGAAAGCTTTATGATAAGCAAATACCTTGAAAGTAAGAGAAAGGAGTTTAAATCCCCTACCGACTTAAAACATACTCAAATTAATACACTAAAACAAAGAGTAAAAAAATAACCTAACACCCAAAACAAAAATTAAATAATTCAAAGAAACAGGCAAAAAACTCCTCCAAGATATATACATCAACCTATCATAACGAAAACGAGGCAAAGTACCACGAACCCAAACAAATAAAAAAGAAACAAAAGAAACCCTTAAAAAGAAAAAAAAAGAATACAAATCACAACCCAAAAACATAACACAAAACAAAACACTCATAAACAAAATTCTAGCATACTCAGCCAAAAAAATTAAAGCAAACCCTCCAGATCTATACTCAACATTAAAACCAGAAACCAACTCAGACTCACCCTCAGCAAAATCAAAAGGAGTTCGATTAGTCTCCGCCAAACAAGAAACAAATCAAACTAAAACCAAAGGCAAAGAAAAAAAAACTAACCAAACATAAAACTGAAAATAAAAAAAAGAAACCAAATTATAACCACAAACCAAAAAAACAAAAGACAATAAAATCAAAGCAAGTCTAACCTCATAAGAAATAGATTGAGCAACTGCACGCATACACCCCAACAAAGAATAATTAGAATTAGAAGACCAACCAGCAACCATAAGAGAATAAACACCAAGTCTAGTACAACACAAAAAAAACAATAAACCTAAATCAAAAGAAAAAAAACCACCAAAATAAGGAATAACCAACCAAATAATTAAAGAAAGAAACAAACCAAACACAGGAGCAAAATAATAAGGCAAATAATTAGAAACATAAGGAAAACACTGCTCCCTAACAAACAACTTAACCACATCTCTAAAAGGTTGAAGCAAACCTAAAAACCCCACCCTATTAGGACCCTTACGAATATGAATATAACCTAAAACCCTACGCTCAAGTAAAGTAAGAAAAGCTACACCAACCATAACAAAAATAGACAATAAAAAAAAAACAACAAACAAAAATAAAAAGTCATTAAACACTACTACATATAAAATAAATTTATATTAGAAGATTCTAAATCCACTGCACTTCTCTGCCAAAATAGTAATTAATAATAATCAAACAACATAAAATTATTTATTGAAAGTGGTCCTTTCGTACTAACTCACAAAACAAATTATAGATAGAAACCAACCTGGCTCACGCCGGTCTGAACTCAGATCATGTAGGATTTTAAAGGTCGAACAGACCTAATCAATTAAAGCTTCTACACCAAAAATTCACCCTAATCCAACATCGAGGTCGCAAACCCCCCTGTCAATAAGAACTTTCAAGAAAGATTACGCTGTTATCCCTAAGGTAATTTAATCTTAAAATCAATAATAAAGGATCAAAAAAAATATAAATAAATAAACAAAAAAAAGAAGAGTTAAACAAATCTCCTAGCCGCCCCAGCAAAATAAACAAAACAATATTAAAAAAAACCAACAAAAAAATCATCACAAATATAAAACTCTATAGGGTCTTCTCGTCCCATAAAAAAATTTAGGTATTCTTACCTAAAACCAAAATTCAATACATCAAAAAGAGACAGATTATATCTCGTCAAACCATTCATTCCAGCCCACAATTAAAAGACTAATGATTATGCTACCTTTGCACGGTCAAAATACCGCGGCCCTTCAAAAAAATCAGCGGGCAGGCCATACCTCAAAAAAACACAAGAGAAGTTGTTTTTGATAAACAGGCGGATATAAAAATTGCCGAATTCCTTTTAAAGAAATAAAAAATAAAACACAAAATAAAAAAGAATATACTAATCCTACCATTATTACAAATAAAAAACAATTAAAAAATAAACCCCAGTAAAAAATTAAACAAAACATAAAGAAAAAATAACTAAAAATAAAATTTGAACATACTTAAAAAGATAGTTAACATAAAACCCACCAAAATAAACAAAACAAAACAAATTATAAAAATATGAAACGAAGCTAAACCCCCGAAACATTTGCAAAAAATAAAAATAACCTAAGAAAAAGAAACTTTAAATAAATTACATGAATTAAATTCATTTCCCAAGGAACCAGATACCATCAAATACGAATAGCATATCACCACCAATAAAATATTATTAATGCTTATAAAACAGCAACTAAAATAAATAATTAACTCACTTGAAATCGGGAAATAGAAAATAAATAATAAAATTTAATAAGCCCTGATACACAAGGTACAACAAACAAAATAAACTTTCAAAAAACAAAATAAATAAACCTATACAGTACAAAGTAAACTATAATTAAAAAAATCAAACCAAAAAAATATACAATGACAATAAAATACTTCCATTAAAACAAAATAAAAACCATTAAAAACAATAAACTACATATCAAATCAGACCACACTGAATCGCACAGCAAACTCTCCAATGTAAATGAAAATACCTCCTAGGTATATAATCTGTATCATTCCAGCTACACCTTCCGGTACAACCACTCTGTTACGACTTATCTCGCCTCTTAAACAACGAGAGCGACGGGCGATGTGTACATACTTTAGAACCAAAATCACAAAAACAATCTTCAAATAATTACAATCAAATCCAATTTCATGAAAGAAATTTCAACAAACAATCCAAAATTAATAACAATGTAATCCACCACCAACTTAAATAAAAGCTGCACCTTGACCTGAAATAAACCAAAATAAAGGAAAGAAAAAATTATAACCCTAAAAAGATTCTCATTATAACGGCGGTATACAAACAAAAAAAATAAGCAAGGTCCAACGCGGATTATCGATAATAGGGCAGATTCCTCTGAACGGAATAAAATACCGCCAAATTCTTTAAGTTTCAAGAACATAACTAATACTACTCAGGCCACAAAATTAACATCAAAAATAATAGGGTATCTAATCCTAGTCTAAAAAAAGATTTCATAGCCTACAAAACAACAAGGGGGAAAAACAAGAAATTGAAATTTCACCAAAAATCAAAAGAAATTAAACCCAAAAATTAAATAAAACTATCAACCAAAAAATATTTGCTTGAGCTCCATGTATAACCGCGGCTGCTGGCACAAATTTAACCAACTCTAAAAAATATAACTAAATCTGAGTCACCTCAATATATAAAAATAAATAATGCGAATAAAAAAACAAACAACATTAAGAAAAAACAAATCACGCAAAAACTTACATATAAAAAAAATTAAGAACAAACATAAAAGCAAGAATAAAACTACTCTCTATAAACAACAACAACAAGAAAGGTACGACAAAAAAAAGTACAAACAACAAAAACCAAGTAACAAGCAAGAGTACCCCCCACCCACAAACCAACCAAAAAATCTTTTTCTTGCCCAACTCTAATAGATCAAAACTTTTCAAAGACCAACCATGAAAATAAAACTACTCTATAAACAACAACAACAAGAAAGGTACGACAAAAAAAAGTACAAACAACAAAAACCAAGTAACAAGCAAGAGTACTCCCTTTTTTAGATCTCATTTTTTTTAGATTTACAAAATGAGATCTAAAAACTATATAAATGTTTATCTTAATAGAATTAATACATCAATAAGATAAATAATTTAAAATAAGTAATTATTTAATATGACTTATATTTAATATAAGATTCAATTTATCTTATTAAATATATTATATATATAGAATCTAAAATTTTCTTTTTAGGTATTTGTATTCAATATAATTAATTTTATTATAATAATACTTATTTAAAATAAATCCTATCTTTAGTAACTTAAATCAATTCTATTCAAATAATTAATTTTATTAATATAGGTTATTATTATATAAAAAAACACACCTTAAAGAAAACTAACAAACAGAGAACAAAATAAAAATCACTAAAACCAAAACAAACCCCAAAAACAAAAACCAAACCGCCCCAAAAAAAATAACATAAAATACAAAAAAAAAACACAAAACAAAACAAAACAAAACAAAACAAAACAAAACAAAACAAAACAAAATGGAGTGCCTGAAAAAGGATTACTATGATAGGGTAAATAATGTATAAAAATACCTCCATTACGTTAAATAGAGTCAAACCATTCCCTGAAATATCAAAAATTCCCGTGCACCATACACTAAAACGTAAAAATTAGAAAAGTAAGCTAATAAAGCTAATGGGTTCATACCCCATAAATAGAGTAAATACTCTCTCTTCTAATGCCCAACAACTCAACAAAAATCCTCTTATTAACAACGTTAACAAGAGGTATTTTAATCTCAATTTCCTCTAATTCATGATTTGGAGCATGAATGGGGTTAGAGATTAATTTACTATCATTTATTCCAATAATGATAGAAAAAAAAAATATCTACACCACAGAAGCCTCACTAAAATACTTTATTGTACAAGCAGGGGCTTCATCAATACTATTATTCATAGTAATAATAAGAGCAATAGAAGAAAGAATATTAATTAACTCGGACAACTTATATACACAAATATTAATAAACACACCCCTATTACTAAAAGGGGGGGTCGCCCCAATACATTGGTGATTCCCTGGAGTAATGGAGGGGTTAAACTGAAATAATTGCTTAATTCTAATAACTCTACAAAAATCCGCACCCCTATCCTTAATCTCATACCAAATTAACAATGATATATTCCTAGAAATAATCATTGTAACATCAGTAATAATTGGAGCTATCGGGGGATTAAATCAAACATCACTACGAAAAATCATAACATACTCATCAATTAACCACACAGGTTGAATAATATCGGCAATAATTACAGGAAATGATATATGAGTAACATATTTCACAATCTACTCAATACTAACATTAACAGTAGTGTCGATTGTAAAAACCACCAAATTATCTTTCGTTAACCAAATAGCAATAACAGAAAAGAAGAACAAACTAACAAAATTCCTTGTATTCACAAGAATTTTATCATTAGGAGGTTTGCCGCCATTCTTGGGATTTATACCAAAATGAATAGTCATTCAAGCTATAATAACCAACGAAATAAAAACAACAGCCACAATAATGGTTTTAATATCAGTAGTAACGTTATATTACTACATACGAATGACATACTCAAGTTTAATAATACTACACCTAGAAACAAAATGATTAATTGCCCAACCTATTAATAAAACACCTAAACACATTATTTTATTAACATCAATCTCAATTACGGGGTTAATAATATCAGAAATAATCATGAACTTAGATTAAAGGCTTTAAGTTAAACAAACTAATATCCTTCAAAGCTATAAATAAAGAAAATCTTTAAGCCTTAGTAGCAAAACTACCCCTATAGAATTGCATTCTATAATCACCTAATGAATATAAAGCTATAGTAGAAGGGAAAATCCCATAAATAGATTTACAATCTATCACCTAAAATCAGACATTCCACTAATAATTAAACGATGGTTATTCTCAACAAACCATAAAGATATTGGAACATTATACTTCATCTTCGGGGCATGATCCGGAATATTAGGAACATCATTAAGAATATTAATCCAGAGCAGAACTTGGTCAACCAGGATCCTTAATTGGAGACGACCAAATTTACAATGTAATCGTAACCGCACATGCATTTATCATAATCTTTTTCATGGTTATACCAATTCTAATTGGGGGTTTTGGAAATTGATTAGTACCACTCATACTTGGGGCCCCTGATATAGCATTTCCACGAATGAATAACATAAGATTTTGACTACTCCCACCCTCACTTACACTCCTCCTAACCAGAAGTATAGTAGAAAGAGGAGCTGGAACAGGGTGAACAGTGTATCCCCCGTTAGCTAGAGGAATCGCCCATGCGGGAGCATCAGTAGATTTAACAATTTTCTCCTTACACCTAGCAGGTGTATCGTCAATTTTAGGAGCAGTAAACTTTATCTCAACAGCAATTAATATAAAACCATCAAGTATGAAATCTGAACAAATACCCCTATTTGTATGAGCAGTAATTATTACCGCCACCTTATTATTACTATCACTACCAGTACTAGCAGGGGCTATCACAATATTATTAACTGATCGAAATTTGAACACCTCCTTCTTTGACCCAGCGGGAGGTGGAGACCCAATTCTTTACCAACACTTATTTTGATTTTTCGGACATCCAGAAGTATATATTCTAATTCTCCCAGGATTTGGGATAATTTCCCACATCATTTCCCATGAAAGAGGAAAAAAAGAAGCTTTTGGAAACCTAGGAATAATCTTTGCCATACTAGCAATTGGGTTATTAGGATTTGTAGTATGAGCACATCATATATTTACAGTAGGAATAGATGTCGATACACGAGCATATTTTACATCAGCTACAATAATTATTGCAGTACCAACTGGAATTAAAATCTTCAGATGATTAGCAACAATCCAAGGATCAAAATTATCATATAGACCCACATGCTTATGATCAATAGGATTTGTTTTCCTATTTACAATAGGGGGGCTAACGGGGGTAGTCCTAGCAAATTCATCAATCGATATTGTACTACATGACACATATTATGTAGTAGCTCACTTCCACTACGTTCTATCAATAGGAGCCGTATTCGCTATCATAGCCGGATTTATCCACTGATACCCATTATTTACAGGACTAACAATAAATCCAAAATGATTGAAAACTCAATTCACAATTATATTCCTGGGAGTAAATATAACGTTCTTCCCGCAACACTTCCTAGGACTAGCTGGAATACCACGACGATATTCAGATTATCCAGATGCATACACTACATGAAATATTATCTCATCAATGGGGTCAACCATCTCATTTATTGGAGTGATAATGTTTATTTACATTTTATGAGAAAGAATAAGAACTAAACGACAAGTGTTAAGATCAACACATACAAGAAACTCAATTGAATGAATCCAAGATCTGCCCCCATCAGAACACAGATATTCAGAACTACCAACAATTATCAATTAATAAAATCTAATATGGCAGAGAAGTGCAGTGGATTTAAGCTCCACAAATAAAGTACTAAAAACTTTTATTAGAAAATGACAACATGATCATGCATGAATTTACAAGATAGAGCATCACCAATCATAGAACAACTAATCTTCTTCCATGATCATACCATAATAATCATCACAATAATTCTAGCAATAGTATTATACTTCATAGCATCAACAATTATTAACGAACTCGTAGACCGATATATACTAGAAGGTCAAACAATAGAACTAATATGAACAATTGTGCCAGCAGTAATTCTTCTATTCATCACCACTCCATCTTTACGATTATTATACCTTATAGACGAAATCCACAACCCAATTATAACAATTAAAACTATTGGACACCAATGATACTGAAGTTATGAATACTCAGACTTCGTCAACGTTGAATTCGACTCATATATAACACCATATGAGGGAGACAATAAAAGAATATTCCGACTACTAGAAACAGATAACCACGTAACTTTACCAATACACTCATTCATCCGAATTATCGTAACAGCTGCTGATGTACTTCACTCGTGAACAATCCCTAGATTGGGGATCAAAGCCGATGCAACACCAGGCCGATTAAATCAATCAAGATTTATAATCAACCGCCCTGGACTACTTTATGGTCAATGCTCAGAAATCTGCGGAGCAAACCACAGATTCATACCCATCGTAATTGAAAGAGTATCAACAGAGAATTTTATTGAATGAATTAAAAAACTAAGCGAATCAATAGGTGACTGAAAGCAAGTAATGGTCTCTTAAACCAAATAATAGTAAATTAGCAATTACTCCTATTGGGGGGATTAGTTAAAAATAACATTAGATCGTCAAACTAAAATAACCAAATAAATGGTATCCCCCTCATCCCACAAATAATACCCCTTAGATGATTAATTTTATTCATCTCGTTTTCAACAATTTTCGTATTATTCAACACAATAAACTACTTCTCATTTACCCAAACAAATAAAAAGATACAAAAAAAAATTAAATTAACAAAAAAAACAAACTGAAAATGATAAGAAACTTATTCTCAGTATTTGACCCATCAACAAACATATTTAACACATCAATAAATTGATTAAGAACTATATTAGGATTATTAATCATCCCCACAATAATATGAATAATTCCATCTCGAAACAACGCAGCATGAAATAAAACAATAAAAAAAATACACGAAGAGCTTAAAACACTCCTAGGAACAAAAAAAATCAACAACGGAAGAACACTTATATTCACGTCATTATTCTCAATAATCCTAATAAACAATACTTTAGGCTTATTCCCATACATCTTTACTAGAACCAGACACCTAACATTAACATTAACAATAGCCTTACCATTATGAACAAGATTTATAATATTCGGATGAATCAACAACACTAAACACATATTAACCCACCTTGTACCACAAGGAACACCACCGATCCTAATACCATTTATAGTGTGCATTGAAACAATCAGAAACATTATTCGCCCAGGAACATTAGCTATCCGATTAACAGCAAATATAATTGCAGGTCACCTATTAATAACACTACTAGGAGAAAATGGATCATCAATAGCATACTCAATAATCAGCATCCTAATTATTACACAGATTGCTCTACTAACATTAGAGACAGCAGTAGCAATCATTCAATCATATGTATTCGCAGTACTAAGAACATTATATTCTAGAGAAATCAATTAAAATGACAAACCACATAAATCACACATTCCACATAGTAAACCAAAGACCATGACCTCTTATTGGAGCAATGGGAGCCATAATCACATTAACTGGAACAATTAAATGATTCCACCAATATGAACAAACACTAATAAGAATTGGAATAATCACAATAATCATAACAACCATCCAATGATGACGAGATATTACACGAGAGGGCACATACCAAGGATTACATACAAGAAAAGTAACTAAAGGGTTACGATGAGGTATAATCCTATTCATTACATCAGAAGTATTCTTCTTCGTCTCCTTCTTTTGAGCATTTTTCCACAGAAGATTATCACCAACAAACGAACTCGGATCAATGTGACCACCAACTGGAATTCAAGTATTTAATCCCCTACAAATTCCACTTCTAAATACCGCAATCCTCCTATCATCAGGGGTAACTATCACTTGAGCACATCATAGAATCTTAGAAAACAATTATAACCAGGGGTTACAAGGACTATTTATAACTGTAATCCTAGGATTATATTTCACAGCACTACAAGCATACGAATATATAGAATCACCATTCACTATTGCCGACTCGGTTTATGGAGCCACGTTCTTTGTAGCAACAGGATTCCATGGTCTCCATGTAATCATTGGAACAACCTTCCTAATCACATGTTTAATACGACACCTAACACTTCATTTCTCATCAAACCACCATATAGGATTTGAAGCAGCCGCATGAT
Source organism: Zootermopsis nevadensis (assembly GCF_977971745.1). Taxonomy (NCBI): domain Eukaryota; kingdom Metazoa; phylum Arthropoda; class Insecta; order Blattodea; family Termopsidae; genus Zootermopsis; species Zootermopsis nevadensis. The sequence goes on along the minus strand of NW_028259259.1, from coordinate 9,448 downwards.
ATTGACATTTTGTAGATGTAGTATGACTATTCTTATATATCTCAATTTACTGATGAGGAAGATAACCAAATAAATTTATCTAATATAAAAAGTATACTTGACTTCCAATCAAGAAGTTCAAAAAATGAGATAAATAATAAAAATAGTAACAACAATAATAACAACAATCATAATACTATCAACAATTATCATAATAATTGCGACAGCAATATCAAAAAAAAACATTGAAGACCGAGAAAAAAGATCACCATTTGAGTGCGGGTTTGACCCCATGGGATCTGCACGACTCCCGTTTTCCTTACGATTTTTCCTAATCGCAATTATATTTCTAGTATTCGACGTAGAAATTGCACTCCTATTACCAATAACAATCGTGATAACAAGATCAAACATAATATCATGAGCCACAATCAGAACATTATTTATTGTAATCCTAATCATCGGGTTATATCACGAATGAAATCAAGGATCCTTAGAGTGAGCAGAATAAGGGATTGTAGTTAATAATAACATTTGGTTTGCAATCAAAAAGTACTAATATAGTCTATCTCAAAGTAAGAAGCGATTAACGCAATCAATTTCGACCTGATCTTAGATAAATTTTATCCTTACTTAAAATTAACTGAAACCAAATAGAGGTATATTACTGTTAATAATAAAAATGAATAACCAAATTCCAGTTAAAGAAATGAATAGATTAAGTGAAAGCTGCTAACTTATCACTATAGCGGTTAAAATCCGTTTACATTTCTATTTATATAGTTTAAAAAAAACATTACACTTTCACTGTAAAAATAAATAAATATTTTATAAATACTTAAAGATAAAAATATCTCAATAACATCTTCAATGTTATGCTCTAAATAAGCTATTCAAGTACATAAATATAAAAAAAACTAACAAATTAATCCAAACAACAATAAAAAATATATAAACCCTAAGACTACCATACTGCAACCATTGATTGCCCTTAGCCAAAAAAGAAAAAAACCAAAAAAGACCCTGACCACCAAAAAACTCTCTCCAACCGGAATCAAAAGACTTAATAATAACATATCCATAATTCAAAGGAAACAAAGAAACACCATAAACAAAAACATAAGGTATAAACCACATAGACCCAAAAAAAAAAGAAGACTTATATAAAAATATAGAAAAAAGAAACTCACCTAAATCAACCTTAGATAATTCATAACCTAACCAACCACCCAAAATTCTAACTAACAAAACTGAAGTCCTCAAATAAAAAGGCAAGCAAATAACAAAAGGGGTAGGAAAAATTAATCATCTCAACATTCTACCACCAAAAATAACAACAACAAGTAAACCCAACATACCAGTACATATATTATTACCAGCATCCTCAAAAGAACAAAAAGAAGACAAATTAAAATCACCGAACAAAACATAATAAAATAAACGGAAAGAATAACAAACAGTTAAACCAGTAGACAAAAAAAACAATAGCAAACCAAAAAAATTAAAATAACCTAATAAAACCATCTCCAAAATAAGATCCCTAGAATAAAAACCAGCCAAAAACGGCATACCACACAAAGCAAAACTAGAAACAACCAAACAAGAAGAAGTAAAAGGCATAAAAAAAGAAACACCACCCATAAAACGAATATCTTGAGAATCACCCATAACATGAATAACCACCCCCGCACACATAAACAAAAGAGCCTTAAACAAAGCATGAGTTAACAGATGAAAAAAGGCCAATTCAGGAAAACCAAAAGAAACAATACCAACTATTAACCCCAATTGACTAAGAGTAGAGAGAGCAATAACCCTCCTCAAATCAAACTCAAAATTAGCCCCCAAACCAGATATAAACATAGTTAAACCCGAAACCAACAACAAAAATCTATTAAGAGAATCACCAAAAGAACATCTAAAACGAATAAGCAAATAAACACCAGCAGTAACTAAAGTAGAAGAATGAACTAAAGCAGAAACAGGAGTAGGAGCTGCCATAGCAGCTGGCAATCAAGAAGAAAAAGGAATCTGAGCTCTCCTAGTTATAGCAGCCAAAACAACAAGAAAGGAAATAAAATTCATTTCCATTCTACCCCTTATAAAAAACAAATAATACACATAATTCCAACTACCAAAATTAAACATCCAAGCAATAGATATTAAAAGAGCAACATCACCAACACGATTAGACAAAGCAGTCAACATACCAGCACCATAAGATTTAAAATTCTGATAATAAATAACCAAACAATAAGAAACTAACCCCAAACCATCTCAACCTAATAAAATTCTGATTAAATTAGGTCTTAAAATCAAAAACATCATAGAAACAACAAACAACAAAACCAAATAAATAAAACGATAAATATTCAAATCCCCATGTATATAATCATCTCTATAAAGAACAACTAAAGAAGAAATAAAAAAAACAAAACCCAAGAAAAATAAGGATATTCAATCAAAAAGAAGAGTCATAACCACAGAACTAGAATTCAAGGTAATAATATCCCACTCAATAAAATAAACTAAGTCCTTAACAACAAAAACAAAACCAACAAAAAAAGACAAAATACCAAAAAATAAAAGGAAAAAAAAACTAACAAAACAAATTGAAATAAAATTCACGACCCAAGGCAAAAAATGCATCATTGACACCACAAACCAATATTTTAATTAAACTACTTAAATTTTTATAACCAAAAAGAAACGACATCTCTAAACAAAATAAACAAATTTAATGGAAACCAGTGCAAAAAAACCAATAAAAATTCACGAACATAAAACATTGAACATGAATAAATACCCGAATAAAAACTACCATGCTGACTATAAGAATATATATATAAAGTATAAGCAGCACCAAAAAAAGACAAACCCCCCAACATCAATATAGTCAACCAAGACCAAGAAATCAAACTTCTAAATAAAACAACCTCACCTAACAAATTCAAAGAAGGAGGAGCTGCTATATTACAAGATCTCAATAAAAACCACCATATAGACATTCTGGGTATCAAACACATTAAACCCCTATTAACCAATAAACTACGACTACCCGTCCGCTCATAAACAATATTAACAAGACAAAACAAACCAGAAGAACATAAACCATGAGCAATCATCAAAACATAAGAACCACAAAACCCCCAATAATTGACAGTCATAATACCACAAACAACAATACCCATATGAGCAACAGAAGAATAAGCAACTAATGACTTCAAATCAGTCTGACGCAAACAAACCAATCTAACCAAAAACCCACCTAACAAACTAATAGAAATCCAGAAAAAATTCAAATTAAAAGAAAAATTAACTAAAAAAACCATAACACGAATTAAACCATAACCACCCAACTTCAACAAAACACCAGCCAAAATCATTGAACCAGAAATAGGTGCTTCAACATGAGCCTTAGGTAACCACAAATGAACTAAAAATAAAGGAATCCTAACCAAAAAAGCAAAGACTATGCAAAAATAAAAAAAAACTCTCGACAAACAAGGATCAAACAAAAAAAAAAAACACAGCAAACCAGAAGAATTATAAATCCCAATAACACCAATCAACAAAGGCAAGGAAGCAAATAAAGTATATAAAATCAAATAAATACCAGCCTGAAGACGCTCAGGCTGATAACCCCAACCCAAAATTAAAAACAAAGTAGGAACAAGTCTACCCTCAAAAAACAAGTAAAAAGAAAACAAATCAACACTACCAAACGAACAAAATAATATAATCATCAAAAACAAAATCATAAACAAAAAAAATTCAGAAAAATAAGAAGAACGAAAAACTGACTCTCTAGCTAACAACATCAATGAACAAATCCAAAATCTAAGAAAAATTAAACCATAAGAAATATAATCACAACCTAAAAAATAACTAAGATTACCCCAACAAAAAAAATAAGGAAAAACAAAAAAAAAAGACAAACACAAGAAAAACAAGAAAGAATTAATCAATCACCAAAAATTTAAAAAACACAAAGGGATCAAAAAAATTAAAGAAAATAAAAACCTTAACATTGAAGCATCCCAAAAGAACGATAATAATCATTCCCATATCTACGAATTATTGAAACAAGAATAGATAAACCCAAAGAACCCTCACAAACAGAAAAAACTAAAAAAACAATAACAAAATAAAACTCATAATTAAAACCACATAAATAATAATACATCAAAACAAACAAAGACAAAACCATAAACTCTAAACTCAATAAAGTAATCAACAAATGCTTACGATCCATACAAAAAACCCACAAACCACAAAGAAAAAAGGTAGAAAAATAAAAAAATATTAACATTAAAAAGTCTTAATAATTTAATAAAAATATTGGTCTTGTAAATCAAAAATGAGAAAAACCTCTTAAGACTTCAGAGAAAAGAAAACCCTATCATTAATTCCCAAAACTAACATTTTTATTAAACTACACTCTGATATTATAAAAACAATAGTAATCTCAAGAACATCAATAAGAATAATATTCACACAAATAAAACACCCTATAGCCATAGGAATAATCACAATAATACAAACCATCTTAACATGCACAATTAGAGGAATAATAAACCAAAAATTCTGATTCCCATATATTTTATTCCTAGTATTCCTAGGAGGAATACTAGTACTATTCATCTACATAACAAGACTAGCATCAAATGAAATAATATTTTTATCAATAAAACTATCAGCAGCAACAGCAATCATGACAGCAATAATATTCATAATAAGAATAGAGGAATCATACACATGAACATATGAACATAAATTAAGAGCAAACGAAAAAACAAACTTAATATTAGAAAAATTCTATAACCTACCTACAGGATCAACAACACTTATATTAGCCCTATATCTACTATTAACACTAATTGTAGTTGCAAAAATCACAAATATTTCAGAAGGACCATTACGAAAATCAAAATAATGAATAAACCCATACGAAAAAACCACCCACTAATCAAAATTATAAACAACGCACTAGTAGATCTACCCACCCCATCAAATATTAGAACATGATGAAACTTTGGATCCTTATTAGGATTATGTTTAGGTATACAAATCATCACAGGACTATTCCTAGCTATACACTACTGCCCCAACACTGAATCAGCATTCTCAAGAGTAGTACACATTTGCCGAGATGTAAATTATGGGTGATTACTACGAACACTACACGCTAACGGAGGATCAATATTCTTCATTTGCATATACATACACATTGGACGAAATATATACTACGGATCATACAACTTCACAGAAACATGAAATATTGGAGTAGTAATCTTCTTCACTACTATAGGAACAGCTTTTATAGGATATGTACTACCATGGGGGCAAATATCATTCTGAGGGGCAACAGTAATCACTAATTTACTATCAGCAATCCCATATGTAGGAACAGAACTAGTACAATGAGTTTGAGGGGGATTCGCCGTAGACAACGCCACTTTAAATCGATTCTTCACATTACACTTCCTAATACCATTTATAATTCTAGCAATAGTAATTATTCACTTAACATTCCTACACCAAACAGGATCAAACAACCCAACAGGAATAAATAGAAATACCGACAAAATCCCATTCCACCCATACTTCACTATCAAAGACACAGTAGGATTCATTTTATTAATTATAATATTATCAATATTATCACTAAAAGAACCTTACCTTCTTGGAGATCCAGACAACTTTATCCCTGCAAACCCACTAGTAACACCAATTCATATTCAACCCGAATGATATTTCCTATTTGCATACGCAATCTTACGATCAATTCCTAATAAATTAGGAGGAGTAATTGCTCTATTTATATCAATCGCAATCTTATTAATCCTACCCCTACAAAAAACCAAATTCCGAGGAACACAGTTCTACCCAATCAACCAAATTATATTCTGGCTAATAACAAACACTGTAATCCTATTAACATGAATTGGAGCCCGACCAGTTGAAGAACCATATATTATAACAGGACAAATACTAACAGTAATATACTTCTCATACTACATCACGAACCCAATAATAACAAAAATGTGAGACAAGACAACAAAATAGTCGGAAAGCTTTATGATAAGCAAATACCTTGAAAGTAAGAGAAAGGAGTTTAAATCCCCTACCGACTTAAAACATACTCAAATTAATACACTAAAACAAAGAGTAAAAAAATAACCTAACACCCAAAACAAAAATTAAATAATTCAAAGAAACAGGCAAAAAACTCCTCCAAGATATATACATCAACCTATCATAACGAAAACGAGGCAAAGTACCACGAACCCAAACAAATAAAAAAGAAACAAAAGAAACCCTTAAAAAGAAAAAAAAAGAATACAAATCACAACCCAAAAACATAACACAAAACAAAACACTCATAAACAAAATTCTAGCATACTCAGCCAAAAAAATTAAAGCAAACCCTCCAGATCTATACTCAACATTAAAACCAGAAACCAACTCAGACTCACCCTCAGCAAAATCAAAAGGAGTTCGATTAGTCTCCGCCAAACAAGAAACAAATCAAACTAAAACCAAAGGCAAAGAAAAAAAAACTAACCAAACATAAAACTGAAAATAAAAAAAAGAAACCAAATTATAACCACAAACCAAAAAAACAAAAGACAATAAAATCAAAGCAAGTCTAACCTCATAAGAAATAGATTGAGCAACTGCACGCATACACCCCAACAAAGAATAATTAGAATTAGAAGACCAACCAGCAACCATAAGAGAATAAACACCAAGTCTAGTACAACACAAAAAAAACAATAAACCTAAATCAAAAGAAAAAAAACCACCAAAATAAGGAATAACCAACCAAATAATTAAAGAAAGAAACAAACCAAACACAGGAGCAAAATAATAAGGCAAATAATTAGAAACATAAGGAAAACACTGCTCCCTAACAAACAACTTAACCACATCTCTAAAAGGTTGAAGCAAACCTAAAAACCCCACCCTATTAGGACCCTTACGAATATGAATATAACCTAAAACCCTACGCTCAAGTAAAGTAAGAAAAGCTACACCAACCATAACAAAAATAGACAATAAAAAAAAAACAACAAACAAAAATAAAAAGTCATTAAACACTACTACATATAAAATAAATTTATATTAGAAGATTCTAAATCCACTGCACTTCTCTGCCAAAATAGTAATTAATAATAATCAAACAACATAAAATTATTTATTGAAAGTGGTCCTTTCGTACTAACTCACAAAACAAATTATAGATAGAAACCAACCTGGCTCACGCCGGTCTGAACTCAGATCATGTAGGATTTTAAAGGTCGAACAGACCTAATCAATTAAAGCTTCTACACCAAAAATTCACCCTAATCCAACATCGAGGTCGCAAACCCCCCTGTCAATAAGAACTTTCAAGAAAGATTACGCTGTTATCCCTAAGGTAATTTAATCTTAAAATCAATAATAAAGGATCAAAAAAAATATAAATAAATAAACAAAAAAAAGAAGAGTTAAACAAATCTCCTAGCCGCCCCAGCAAAATAAACAAAACAATATTAAAAAAAACCAACAAAAAAATCATCACAAATATAAAACTCTATAGGGTCTTCTCGTCCCATAAAAAAATTTAGGTATTCTTACCTAAAACCAAAATTCAATACATCAAAAAGAGACAGATTATATCTCGTCAAACCATTCATTCCAGCCCACAATTAAAAGACTAATGATTATGCTACCTTTGCACGGTCAAAATACCGCGGCCCTTCAAAAAAATCAGCGGGCAGGCCATACCTCAAAAAAACACAAGAGAAGTTGTTTTTGATAAACAGGCGGATATAAAAATTGCCGAATTCCTTTTAAAGAAATAAAAAATAAAACACAAAATAAAAAAGAATATACTAATCCTACCATTATTACAAATAAAAAACAATTAAAAAATAAACCCCAGTAAAAAATTAAACAAAACATAAAGAAAAAATAACTAAAAATAAAATTTGAACATACTTAAAAAGATAGTTAACATAAAACCCACCAAAATAAACAAAACAAAACAAATTATAAAAATATGAAACGAAGCTAAACCCCCGAAACATTTGCAAAAAATAAAAATAACCTAAGAAAAAGAAACTTTAAATAAATTACATGAATTAAATTCATTTCCCAAGGAACCAGATACCATCAAATACGAATAGCATATCACCACCAATAAAATATTATTAATGCTTATAAAACAGCAACTAAAATAAATAATTAACTCACTTGAAATCGGGAAATAGAAAATAAATAATAAAATTTAATAAGCCCTGATACACAAGGTACAACAAACAAAATAAACTTTCAAAAAACAAAATAAATAAACCTATACAGTACAAAGTAAACTATAATTAAAAAAATCAAACCAAAAAAATATACAATGACAATAAAATACTTCCATTAAAACAAAATAAAAACCATTAAAAACAATAAACTACATATCAAATCAGACCACACTGAATCGCACAGCAAACTCTCCAATGTAAATGAAAATACCTCCTAGGTATATAATCTGTATCATTCCAGCTACACCTTCCGGTACAACCACTCTGTTACGACTTATCTCGCCTCTTAAACAACGAGAGCGACGGGCGATGTGTACATACTTTAGAACCAAAATCACAAAAACAATCTTCAAATAATTACAATCAAATCCAATTTCATGAAAGAAATTTCAACAAACAATCCAAAATTAATAACAATGTAATCCACCACCAACTTAAATAAAAGCTGCACCTTGACCTGAAATAAACCAAAATAAAGGAAAGAAAAAATTATAACCCTAAAAAGATTCTCATTATAACGGCGGTATACAAACAAAAAAAATAAGCAAGGTCCAACGCGGATTATCGATAATAGGGCAGATTCCTCTGAACGGAATAAAATACCGCCAAATTCTTTAAGTTTCAAGAACATAACTAATACTACTCAGGCCACAAAATTAACATCAAAAATAATAGGGTATCTAATCCTAGTCTAAAAAAAGATTTCATAGCCTACAAAACAACAAGGGGGAAAAACAAGAAATTGAAATTTCACCAAAAATCAAAAGAAATTAAACCCAAAAATTAAATAAAACTATCAACCAAAAAATATTTGCTTGAGCTCCATGTATAACCGCGGCTGCTGGCACAAATTTAACCAACTCTAAAAAATATAACTAAATCTGAGTCACCTCAATATATAAAAATAAATAATGCGAATAAAAAAACAAACAACATTAAGAAAAAAACAAATCACGCAAAAACTTACATATAAAAAAAATTAAGAACAAACATAAAAGCAAGAATAAAACTACTCTCTATAAACAACAACAACAAGAAAGGTACGACAAAAAAAAGTACAAACAACAAAAACCAAGTAACAAGCAAGAGTACCCCCCACCCACAAACCAACCAAAAAATCTTTTTCTTGCCCAACTCTAATAGATCAAAACTTTTCAAAGACCAACCAT
>NW_028259258.1:0-22542 GCF_977971745.1 Zootermopsis nevadensis | reverse complement strand
CAATTGGGTTATTAGGATTTGTAGTATGAGCACATCATATATTTACAGTAGGAATAGATGTCGATACACGAGCATATTTTACATCAGCTACAATAATTATTGCAGTACCAACTGGAATTAAAATCTTCAGATGATTAGCAACAATCCAAGGATCAAAATTATCATATAGACCCACATGCTTATGATCAATAGGATTTGTTTTCCTATTTACAATAGGGGGGCTAACGGGGGTAGTCCTAGCAAATTCATCAATCGATATTGTACTACATGACACATATTATGTAGTAGCTCACTTCCACTACGTTCTATCAATAGGAGCCGTATTCGCTATCATAGCCGGATTTATCCACTGATACCCATTATTTACAGGACTAACAATAAATCCAAAATGATTGAAAAACTCAATTCACAATTATATTCCTGGGAGTAAATATAACGTTCTTCCCGCAACACTTCCTAGGACTAGCTGGAATACCACGACGATATTCAGATTATCCAGATGCATACACTACATGAAATATTATCTCATCAATGGGGTCAACCATCTCATTTATTGGAGTGATAATGTTTATTTACATTTTATGAGAAAGAATAAGAACTAAACGACAAGTGTTAAGATCAACACATACAAGAAACTCAATTGAATGAATCCAAGATCTGCCCCCATCAGAACACAGATATTCAGAACTACCAACAATTATCAATTAATAAAATCTAATATGGCAGAGAAGTGCAGTGGATTTAAGCTCCACAAATAAAGTACTAAAAACTTTTATTAGAAAATGACAACATGATCATGCATGAATTTACAAGATAGAGCATCACCAATCATAGAACAACTAATCTTCTTCCATGATCATACCATAATAATCATCACAATAATTCTAGCAATAGTATTATACTTCATAGCATCAACAATTATTAACGAACTCGTAGACCGATATATACTAGAAGGTCAAACAATAGAACTAATATGAACAATTGTGCCAGCAGTAATTCTTCTATTCATCACCACTCCATCTTTACGATTATTATACCTTATAGACGAAATCCACAACCCAATTATAACAATTAAAACTATTGGACACCAATGATACTGAAGTTATGAATACTCAGACTTCGTCAACGTTGAATTCGACTCATATATAACACCATATGAGGGAGACAATAAAAGAATATTCCGACTACTAGAAACAGATAACCACGTAACTTTACCAATACACTCATTCATCCGAATTATCGTAACAGCTGCTGATGTACTTCACTCGTGAACAATCCCTAGATTGGGGATCAAAGCCGATGCAACACCAGGCCGATTAAATCAATCAAGATTTATAATCAACCGCCCTGGACTACTTTATGGTCAATGCTCAGAAATCTGCGGAGCAAACCACAGATTCATACCCATCGTAATTGAAAGAGTATCAACAGAGAATTTTATTGAATGAATTAAAAAACTAAGCGAATCAATAGGTGACTGAGAAGCAAGTAATGGTCTCTTAAACCAAATAATAGTAAATTAGCAATTACTCCTATTGGGGGGATTAGTTAAAAATAACATTAGATCGTCAAACTAAAATAACCAAATAAATGGTATCCCCCTCATCCCACAAATAATACCCCTTAGATGATTAATTTTATTCATCTCGTTTTCAACAATTTTCGTATTATTCAACACAATAAACTACTTCTCATTTACCCAAACAAATAAAAAGATACAAAAAAAAATTAAATTAACAAAAAAACAAACTGAAAATGATAAGAAACTTATTCTCAGTATTTGACCCATCAACAAACATATTTAACACATCAATAAATTGATTAAGAACTATATTAGGATTATTAATCATCCCCACAATAATATGAATAATTCCATCTCGAAACAACGCAGCTATGAAATAAAACAATTAAAAAAAATACACGAAGAGCTTAAAACACTCCTAGGAACAAAAAAAATCAACAACGGAAGAACACTTATATTCACGTCATTATTCTCAATAATCCTAATAAACAATACTTTAGGCTTATTCCCATACATCTTTACTAGAAACCAGACACCTAACATTAACATTAACAATAGCCTTACCATTATGAACAAGATTTATAATATTCGGATGAATCAACAACACTAAACACATATTAACCCACCTTGTACCACAAGGAACACCACCGATCCTAATACCATTTATAGTGTGCATTGAAACAATCAGAAACATTATTCGCCCAGGAACATTAGCTATCCGATTAACAGCAAATATAATTGCAGGTCACCTATTAATAACACCTACTAGGAGAAAATGGATCATCAATAGCATACTCAATAATCAGCATCCTAATTATTACACAGATTGCTCTACTAACATTAGAGACAGCAGTAGCAATCATTCAATCATATGTATTCGCAGTACTAAGAACATTATATTCTAGAGAAATCAATTAAAATGACAAACCACATAAATCACACATTCCACATAGTAAACCAAAGACCATGACCTCTTATTGGAGCAATGGGAGCCATAATCACATTAACTGGAACAATTAAATGATTCCACCAATATGAACAAACACTAATAAGAATTGGAATAATCACAATAATCATAACAACCATCCAATGATGACGAGATATTACACGAGAGGCACATACCAAGGATTACATACAAGAAAAGTAACTAAAGGGTTACGATGAGGTATAATCCTATTCATTACATCAGAAGTATTCTTCTTCGTCTCCTTCTTTTGAGCATTTTTCCACAGAAGATTATCACCAACAAACGAACTCGGATCAATGTGACCACCAACTGGAATTCAAGTATTTAATCCCCTACAAATTCCACTTCTAAATACCGCAATCCTCCTATCATCAGGGGTAACTATCACTTGAGCACATCATAGAATCTTAGAAAACAATTATAACCAGGGGTTACAAGGACTATTTATAACTGTAATCCTAGGATTATATTTCACAGCACTACAAGCATACGAATATATAGAATCACCATTCACTATTGCCGACTCGGTTTATGGAGCCACGTTCTTTGTAGCAACAGGATTCCATGGTCTCCATGTAATCATTGGAACAACCTTCCTAATCACATGTTTAATACGACACCTAACACTTCATTTCTCATCAAACCACCATATAGGATTTGAAGCAGCCGCATGATATTGACATTTTGTAGATGTAGTATGACTATTCTTATATATCTCAATTTACTGATGAGGAAGATAACCAAATAAATTTATCTAATATAAAAAGTATACTTGACTTCCAATCAAGAAGTTCAAAAAATGAGATAAATAATAAAAATAGTAACAACAATAATAACAACAATCATAATACTATCAACAATTATCATAATAATTGCGACAGCAATATCAAAAAAAACATTGAAGACCGAGAAAAAGATCACCATTTGAGTGCGGGTTTGACCCCATGGGATCTGCACGACTCCCGTTTTCCTTACGATTTTTCCTAATCGCAATTATATTTCTAGTATTCGACGTAGAAATTGCACTCCTATTACCAATAACAATCGTGATAACAAGATCAAACATAATATCATGAGCCACAATCAGAACATTATTTATTGTAATCCTAATCATCGGGTTATATCACGAATGAAATCAAGGATCCTTAGAGTGAGCAGAATAAGGGATTGTAGTTAATAATAACATTTGGTTTGCAATCAAAAAGTACTAATATAGTCTATCTCAAAGTAAGAAGCGATTAACGCAATCAATTTCGACCTGATCTTAGATAAATTTTATCCTTACTTAAAATTAACTGAAACCAAATAGAGGTATATTACTGTTAATAATAAAAATGAATAACCAAATTCCAGTTAAAGAAATGAATAGATTAAGTGAAAGCTGCTAACTTATCACTATAGCGGTTAAAATCCGTTTACATTTCTATTTATATAGTTTAAAAAAAACATTACACTTTCACTGTAAAAATAAATAAATATTTTATAAATACTTAAAGATAAAAATATCTCAATAACATCTTCAATGTTATGCTCTAAATAAGCTATTCAAGTACATAAATATAAAAAAAACTAACAAATTAATCCAAACAACAATAAAAAATATATAAACCCTAAGACTACCATACTGCAACCATTGATTGCCCTTAGCCAAAAAAGAAAAAAACCAAAAAAGACCCTGACCACCAAAAAACTCTCTCCAACCGGAATCAAAAGACTTAATAATAACATATCCATAATTCAAAGGAAACAAAGAAACACCATAAACAAAAACATAAGGTATAAACCACATAGACCCAAAAAAAAAAGAAGACTTATATAAAAATATAGAAAAAAGAAACTCACCTAAATCAACCTTAGATAATTCATAACCTAACCAACCACCCAAAATTCTAACTAACAAAACTGAAGTCCTCAAATAAAAAGGCAAGCAAATAACAAAAGGGGTAGGAAAAATTAATCATCTCAACATTCTACCACCAAAAATAACAACAACAAGTAAACCCAACATACCAGTACATATATTATTACCAGCATCCTCAAAAGAACAAAAAGAAGACAAATTAAAATCACCGAACAAAACATAATAAAATAAACGGAAAGAATAACAAACAGTTAAACCAGTAGACAAAAAAAACAATAGCAAACCAAAAAAATTAAAATAACCTAATAAAACCATCTCCAAAATAAGATCCCTAGAATAAAAACCAGCCAAAAACGGCATACCACACAAAGCAAAACTAGAAACAACCAAACAAGAAGAAGTAAAAGGCATAAAAAAAGAAACACCACCCATAAAACGAATATCTTGAGAATCACCCATAACATGAATAACCACCCCCGCACACATAAACAAAAGAGCCTTAAACAAAGCATGAGTTAACAGATGAAAAAAGGCCAATTCAGGAAAACCAAAAGAAACAATACCAACTATTAACCCCAATTGACTAAGAGTAGAGAGAGCAATAACCCTCCTCAAATCAAACTCAAAATTAGCCCCCAAACCAGATATAAACATAGTTAAACCCGAAACCAACAACAAAAATCTATTAAGAGAATCACCAAAAGAACATCTAAAACGAATAAGCAAATAAACACCAGCAGTAACTAAAGTAGAAGAATGAACTAAAGCAGAAACAGGAGTAGGAGCTGCCATAGCAGCTGGCAATCAAGAAGAAAAAGGAATCTGAGCTCTCCTAGTTATAGCAGCCAAAACAACAAGAAAGGAAATAAAATTCATTTCCATTCTACCCCTTATAAAAAACAAATAATACACATAATTCCAACTACCAAAATTAAACATCCAAGCAATAGATATTAAAAGAGCAACATCACCAACACGATTAGACAAAGCAGTCAACATACCAGCACCATAAGATTTAAAATTCTGATAATAAATAACCAAACAATAAGAAACTAACCCCAAACCATCTCAACCTAATAAAATTCTGATTAAATTAGGTCTTAAAATCAAAAACATCATAGAAACAACAAACAACAAAACCAAATAAATAAAACGATAAATATTCAAATCCCCATGTATATAATCATCTCTATAAAGAACAACTAAAGAAGAAATAAAAAAAACAAAACCCAAGAAAAATAAGGATATTCAATCAAAAAGAAGAGTCATAACCACAGAACTAGAATTCAAGGTATAATAATATCCCACTCAATAAAATAAACTAAGTCCTTAACAACAAAAACAAAACCAACAAAAAAAGACAAAATACCAAAAAATAAAAGGAAAAAAAAACTAACAAAACAAATTGAAATAAAATTCACGACCCAAGGCAAAAAATGCATCATTGACACCACAAACCAATATTTTAATTAAACTACTTAAATTTTTATAACCAAAAAGAAACGACATCTCTAAACAAAATAAACAAATTTAATGGAAACCAGTGCAAAAAAACCAATAAAAATTCACGAACATAAAACATTGAACATGAATAAATACCCGAATAAAAACTACCATGCTGACTATAAGAATATATATATAAAGTATAAGCAGCACCAAAAAAAGACAAACCCCCCAACATCAATATAGTCAACCAAGACCAAGAAATCAAACTTCTAAATAAAACAACCTCACCTAACAAATTCAAAGAAGGAGGAGCTGCTATATTACAAGATCTCAATAAAAACCACCATATAGACATTCTGGGTATCAAACACATTAAACCCCTATTAACCAATAAACTACGACTACCCGTCCGCTCATAAACAATATTAACAAGACAAAACAAACCAGAAGAACATAAACCATGAGCAATCATCAAAACATAAGAACCACAAAACCCCCAATAATTGACAGTCATAATACCACAAACAACAATACCCATATGAGCAACAGAAGAATAAGCAACTAATGACTTCAAATCAGTCTGACGCAAACAAACCAATCTAACCAAAAACCCACCTAACAAACTAATAGAAATCCAGAAAAAATTCAAATTAAAAGAAAAATTAACTAAAAAAACCATAACACGAATTAAACCATAACCACCCAACTTCAACAAAACACCAGCCAAAATCATTGAACCAGAAATAGGTGCTTCAACATGAGCCTTAGGTAACCACAAATGAACTAAAAATAAAGGAATCCTAACCAAAAAAGCAAAGACTATGCAAAAATAAAAAAAAACTCTCGACAAACAAGGATCAAACAAAAAAAAAAAAACACAGCAAACCAGAAGAATTATAAATCCCAATAACACCAATCAACAAAGGCAAGGAAGCAAATAAAGTATATAAAATCAAATAAATACCAGCCTGAAGACGCTCAGGCTGATAACCCCAACCCAAAATTAAAAACAAAGTAGGAACAAGTCTACCCTCAAAAAACAAGTAAAAAGAAAACAAATCAACACTACCAAACGAACAAAATAATATAATCATCAAAAACAAAATCATAAACAAAAAAAATTCAGAAAAATAAGAAGAACGAAAAACTGACTCTCTAGCTAACAACATCAATGAACAAATCCAAAATCTAAGAAAAATTAAACCATAAGAAATATAATCACAACCTAAAAAATAACTAAGATTACCCCAACAAAAAAAATAAGGAAAAACAAAAAAAAAAGACAAACACAAGAAAAACAAGAAAGAATTAATCAATCACCAAAAATTTAAAAAACACAAAGGGATCAAAAAAATTAAAGAAAATAAAAACCTTAACATTGAAGCATCCCAAAAGAACGATAATAATCATTCCCATATCTACGAATTATTGAAACAAGAATAGATAAACCCAAAGAACCCTCACAAACAGAAAAAACTAAAAAAACAATAACAAAATAAAACTCATAATTAAAACCACATAAATAATAATACATCAAAACAAACAAAGACAAAACCATAAACTCTAAACTCAATAAAGTAATCAACAAATGCTTACGATCCATACAAAAAACCCACAAACCACAAAGAAAAAAGGTAGAAAAATAAAAAAATATTAACATTAAAAAGTCTTAATAATTTAATAAAAATATTGGTCTTGTAAATCAAAAATGAGAAAAACCTCTTAAGACTTCAGAGAAAAGAAAACCCTATCATTAATTCCCAAAACTAACATTTTTATTAAACTACACTCTGATATTATAAAAACAATAGTAATCTCAAGAACATCAATAAGAATAATATTCACACAAATAAAACACCCTATAGCCATAGGAATAATCACAATAATACAAACCATCTTAACATGCACAATTAGAGGAATAATAAACCAAAAATTCTGATTCCCATATATTTTATTCCTAGTATTCCTAGGAGGAATACTAGTACTATTCATCTACATAACAAGACTAGCATCAAATGAAATAATATTTTTATCAATAAAACTATCAGCAGCAACAGCAATCATGACAGCAATAATATTCATAATAAGAATAGAGGAATCATACACATGAACATATGAACATAAATTAAGAGCAAACGAAAAAACAAACTTAATATTAGAAAAATTCTATAACCTACCTACAGGATCAACAACACTTATATTAGCCCTATATCTACTATTAACACTAATTGTAGTTGCAAAAATCACAAATATTTCAGAAGGACCATTACGAAAATCAAAATAATGAATAAACCCATACGAAAAAACCACCCACTAATCAAAATTATAAACAACGCACTAGTAGATCTACCCACCCCATCAAATATTAGAACATGATGAAACTTTGGATCCTTATTAGGATTATGTTTAGGTATACAAATCATCACAGGACTATTCCTAGCTATACACTACTGCCCCAACACTGAATCAGCATTCTCAAGAGTAGTACACATTTGCCGAGATGTAAATTATGGGTGATTACTACGAACACTACACGCTAACGGAGGATCAATATTCTTCATTTGCATATACATACACATTGGACGAAATATATACTACGGATCATACAACTTCACAGAAACATGAAATATTGGAGTAGTAATCTTCTTCACTACTATAGGAACAGCTTTTATAGGATATGTACTACCATGGGGGCAAATATCATTCTGAGGGGCAACAGTAATCACTAATTTACTATCAGCAATCCCATATGTAGGAACAGAACTAGTACAATGAGTTTGAGGGGGATTCGCCGTAGACAACGCCACTTTAAATCGATTCTTCACATTACACTTCCTAATACCATTTATAATTCTAGCAATAGTAATTATTCACTTAACATTCCTACACCAAACAGGATCAAACAACCCAACAGGAATAAATAGAAATACCGACAAAATCCCATTCCACCCATACTTCACTATCAAAGACACAGTAGGATTCATTTTATTAATTATAATATTATCAATATTATCACTAAAAGAACCTTACCTTCTTGGAGATCCAGACAACTTTATCCCTGCAAACCCACTAGTAACACCAATTCATATTCAACCCGAATGATATTTCCTATTTGCATACGCAATCTTACGATCAATTCCTAATAAATTAGGAGGAGTAATTGCTCTATTTATATCAATCGCAATCTTATTAATCCTACCCCTACAAAAAACCAAATTCCGAGGAACACAGTTCTACCCAATCAACCAAATTATATTCTGGCTAATAACAAACACTGTAATCCTATTAACATGAATTGGAGCCCGACCAGTTGAAGAACCATATATTATAACAGGACAAATACTAACAGTAATATACTTCTCATACTACATCACGAACCCAATAATAACAAAAATGTGAGACAAGACAACAAAATAGTCGGAAAGCTTTATGATAAGCAAATACCTTGAAAGTAAGAGAAAGGAGTTTAAATCCCCTACCGACTTAAAACATACTCAAATTAATACACTAAAACAAAGAGTAAAAAAATAACCTAACACCCAAAACAAAAATTAAATAATTCAAAGAAACAGGCAAAAAACTCCTCCAAGATATATACATCAACCTATCATAACGAAAACGAGGCAAAGTACCACGAACCCAAACAAATAAAAAAGAAACAAAAGAAACCCTTAAAAAGAAAAAAAAAGAATACAAATCACAACCCAAAAACATAACACAAAACAAAACACTCATAAACAAAATTCTAGCATACTCAGCCAAAAAAATTAAAGCAAACCCTCCAGATCTATACTCAACATTAAAACCAGAAACCAACTCAGACTCACCCTCAGCAAAATCAAAAGGAGTTCGATTAGTCTCCGCCAAACAAGAAACAAATCAAACTAAAACCAAAGGCAAAGAAAAAAAAACTAACCAAACATAAAACTGAAAATAAAAAAAAGAAACCAAATTATAACCACAAACCAAAAAAACAAAAGACAATAAAATCAAAGCAAGTCTAACCTCATAAGAAATAGATTGAGCAACTGCACGCATACACCCCAACAAAGAATAATTAGAATTAGAAGACCAACCAGCAACCATAAGAGAATAAACACCAAGTCTAGTACAACACAAAAAAAACAATAAACCTAAATCAAAAGAAAAAAAACCACCAAAATAAGGAATAACCAACCAAATAATTAAAGAAAGAAACAAACCAAACACAGGAGCAAAATAATAAGGCAAATAATTAGAAACATAAGGAAAACACTGCTCCCTAACAAACAACTTAACCACATCTCTAAAAGGTTGAAGCAAACCTAAAAACCCCACCCTATTAGGACCCTTACGAATATGAATATAACCTAAAACCCTACGCTCAAGTAAAGTAAGAAAAGCTACACCAACCATAACAAAAATAGACAATAAAAAAAAAACAACAAACAAAAATAAAAAGTCATTAAACACTACTACATATAAAATAAATTTATATTAGAAGATTCTAAATCCACTGCACTTCTCTGCCAAAATAGTAATTAATAATAATCAAACAACATAAAATTATTTATTGAAAGTGGTCCTTTCGTACTAACTCACAAAACAAATTATAGATAGAAACCAACCTGGCTCACGCCGGTCTGAACTCAGATCATGTAGGATTTTAAAGGTCGAACAGACCTAATCAATTAAAGCTTCTACACCAAAAATTCACCCTAATCCAACATCGAGGTCGCAAACCCCCCTGTCAATAAGAACTTTCAAGAAAGATTACGCTGTTATCCCTAAGGTAATTTAATCTTAAAATCAATAATAAAGGATCAAAAAAAATATAAATAAATAAACAAAAAAAAGAAGAGTTAAACAAATCTCCTAGCCGCCCCAGCAAAATAAACAAAACAATATTAAAAAAAACCAACAAAAAAATCATCACAAATATAAAACTCTATAGGGTCTTCTCGTCCCATAAAAAAATTTAGGTATTCTTACCTAAAACCAAAATTCAATACATCAAAAAGAGACAGATTATATCTCGTCAAACCATTCATTCCAGCCCACAATTAAAAGACTAATGATTATGCTACCTTTGCACGGTCAAAATACCGCGGCCCTTCAAAAAAATCAGCGGGCAGGCCATACCTCAAAAAAACACAAGAGAAGTTGTTTTTGATAAACAGGCGGATATAAAAATTGCCGAATTCCTTTTAAAGAAATAAAAAATAAAACACAAAATAAAAAAGAATATACTAATCCTACCATTATTACAAATAAAAAACAATTAAAAAATAAACCCCAGTAAAAAATTAAACAAAACATAAAGAAAAAATAACTAAAAATAAAATTTGAACATACTTAAAAAGATAGTTAACATAAAACCCACCAAAATAAACAAAACAAAACAAATTATAAAAATATGAAACGAAGCTAAACCCCCGAAACATTTGCAAAAAATAAAAATAACCTAAGAAAAAGAAACTTTAAATAAATTACATGAATTAAATTCATTTCCCAAGGAACCAGATACCATCAAATACGAATAGCATATCACCACCAATAAAATATTATTAATGCTTATAAAACAGCAACTAAAATAAATAATTAACTCACTTGAAATCGGGAAATAGAAAATAAATAATAAAATTTAATAAGCCCTGATACACAAGGTACAACAAACAAAATAAACTTTCAAAAAACAAAATAAATAAACCTATACAGTACAAAGTAAACTATAATTAAAAAAATCAAACCAAAAAAATATACAATGACAATAAAATACTTCCATTAAAACAAAATAAAAACCATTAAAAACAATAAACTACATATCAAATCAGACCACACTGAATCGCACAGCAAACTCTCCAATGTAAATGAAAATACCTCCTAGGTATATAATCTGTATCATTCCAGCTACACCTTCCGGTACAACCACTCTGTTACGACTTATCTCGCCTCTTAAACAACGAGAGCGACGGGCGATGTGTACATACTTTAGAACCAAAATCACAAAAACAATCTTCAAATAATTACAATCAAATCCAATTTCATGAAAGAAATTTCAACAAACAATCCAAAATTAATAACAATGTAATCCACCACCAACTTAAATAAAAGCTGCACCTTGACCTGAAATAAACCAAAATAAAGGAAAGAAAAAATTATAACCCTAAAAAGATTCTCATTATAACGGCGGTATACAAACAAAAAAAATAAGCAAGGTCCAACGCGGATTATCGATAATAGGGCAGATTCCTCTGAACGGAATAAAATACCGCCAAATTCTTTAAGTTTCAAGAACATAACTAATACTACTCAGGCCACAAAATTAACATCAAAAATAATAGGGTATCTAATCCTAGTCTAAAAAAAGATTTCATAGCCTACAAAACAACAAGGGGGAAAAACAAGAAATTGAAATTTCACCAAAAATCAAAAGAAATTAAACCCAAAAATTAAATAAAACTATCAACCAAAAAATATTTGCTTGAGCTCCATGTATAACCGCGGCTGCTGGCACAAATTTAACCAACTCTAAAAAATATAACTAAATCTGAGTCACCTCAATATATAAAAATAAATAATGCGAATAAAAAAACAAACAACATTAAGAAAAAACAAATCACGCAAAAACTTACATATAAAAAAAATTAAGAACAAACATAAAAGCAAGAATAAAACTACTCTCTATAAACAACAACAACAAGAAAGGTACGACAAAAAAAAGTACAAACAACAAAAACCAAGTAACAAGCAAGAGTACCCCCCACCCACAAACCAACCAAAAAATCTTTTTCTTGCCCAACTCTAATAGATCAAAACTTTTCAAAGACCAACCATGAAAATAAAACTACTCTATAAACAACAACAACAAGAAAGGTACGACAAAAAAAAGTACAAACAACAAAAACCAAGTAACAAGCAAGAGTACTCCCTTTTTTAGATCTCATTTTTTTTAGATTTACAAAATGAGATCTAAAAACTATATAAATGTTTATCTTAATAGAATTAATACATCAATAAGATAAATAATTTAAAATAAGTAATTATTTAATATGACTTATATTTAATATAAGATTCAATTTATCTTATTAAATATATTATATATATAGAATCTAAAATTTTCTTTTTAGGTATTTGTATTCAATATAATTAATTTTATTATAATAATACTTATTTAAAATAAATCCTATCTTTAGTAACTTAAATCAATTCTATTCAAATAATTAATTTTATTAATATAGGTTATTATTATATAAAAAAACACACCTTAAAGAAAACTAACAAACAGAGAACAAAATAAAAATCACTAAAACCAAAACAAACCCCAAAAACAAAAACCAAACCGCCCCAAAAAAAATAACATAAAATACAAAAAAAAAACACAAAACAAAACAAAACAAAACAAAACAAAACAAAACAAAACAAAACAAAATGGAGTGCCTGAAAAAGGATTACTATGATAGGGTAAATAATGTATAAAAATACCTCCATTACGTTAAATAGAGTCAAACCATTCCCTGAAATATCAAAAATTCCCGTGCACCATACACTAAAACGTAAAAATTAGAAAAGTAAGCTAATAAAGCTAATGGGTTCATACCCCATAAATAGAGTAAATACTCTCTCTTCTAATGCCCAACAACTCAACAAAAATCCTCTTATTAACAACGTTAACAAGAGGTATTTTAATCTCAATTTCCTCTAATTCATGATTTGGAGCATGAATGGGGTTAGAGATTAATTTACTATCATTTATTCCAATAATGATAGAAAAAAAAAATATCTACACCACAGAAGCCTCACTAAAATACTTTATTGTACAAGCAGGGGCTTCATCAATACTATTATTCATAGTAATAATAAGAGCAATAGAAGAAAGAATATTAATTAACTCGGACAACTTATATACACAAATATTAATAAACACACCCCTATTACTAAAAGGGGGGGTCGCCCCAATACATTGGTGATTCCCTGGAGTAATGGAGGGGTTAAACTGAAATAATTGCTTAATTCTAATAACTCTACAAAAATCCGCACCCCTATCCTTAATCTCATACCAAATTAACAATGATATATTCCTAGAAATAATCATTGTAACATCAGTAATAATTGGAGCTATCGGGGGATTAAATCAAACATCACTACGAAAAATCATAACATACTCATCAATTAACCACACAGGTTGAATAATATCGGCAATAATTACAGGAAATGATATATGAGTAACATATTTCACAATCTACTCAATACTAACATTAACAGTAGTGTCGATTGTAAAAACCACCAAATTATCTTTCGTTAACCAAATAGCAATAACAGAAAAGAAGAACAAACTAACAAAATTCCTTGTATTCACAAGAATTTTATCATTAGGAGGTTTGCCGCCATTCTTGGGATTTATACCAAAATGAATAGTCATTCAAGCTATAATAACCAACGAAATAAAAACAACAGCCACAATAATGGTTTTAATATCAGTAGTAACGTTATATTACTACATACGAATGACATACTCAAGTTTAATAATACTACACCTAGAAACAAAATGATTAATTGCCCAACCTATTAATAAAACACCTAAACACATTATTTTATTAACATCAATCTCAATTACGGGGTTAATAATATCAGAAATAATCATGAACTTAGATTAAAGGCTTTAAGTTAAACAAACTAATATCCTTCAAAGCTATAAATAAAGAAAATCTTTAAGCCTTAGTAGCAAAACTACCCCTATAGAATTGCATTCTATAATCACCTAATGAATATAAAGCTATAGTAGAAGGGAAAATCCCATAAATAGATTTACAATCTATCACCTAAAATCAGACATTCCACTAATAATTAAACGATGGTTATTCTCAACAAACCATAAAGATATTGGAACATTATACTTCATCTTCGGGGCATGATCCGGAATATTAGGAACATCATTAAGAATATTAATCCGAGCAGAACTTGGTCAACCAGGATCCTTAATTGGAGACGACCAAATTTACAATGTAATCGTAACCGCACATGCATTTATCATAATCTTTTTCATGGTTATACCAATTCTAATTGGGGGTTTTGGAAATTGATTAGTACCACTCATACTTGGGGCCCCTGATATAGCATTTCCACGAATGAATAACATAAGATTTTGACTACTCCCACCCTCACTTACACTCCTCCTAACCAGAAGTATAGTAGAAAGAGGAGCTGGAACAGGGTGAACAGTGTATCCCCCGTTAGCTAGAGGAATCGCCCATGCGGGAGCATCAGTAGATTTAACAATTTTCTCCTTACACCTAGCAGGTGTATCGTCAATTTTAGGAGCAGTAAACTTTATCTCAACAGCAATTAATATAAAACCATCAAGTATGAAATCTGAACAAATACCCCTATTTGTATGAGCAGTAATTATTACCGCCACCTTATTATTACTATCACTACCAGTACTAGCAGGGGCTATCACAATATTATTAACTGATCGAAATTTGAACACCTCCTTCTTTGACCCAGCGGGAGGTGGAGACCCAATTCTTTACCAACACTTATTTTGATTTTTCGGACATCCAGAAGTATATATTCTAATTCTCCCAGGATTTGGGATAATTTCCCACATCATTTCCCATGAAAGAGGAAAAAAAGAAGCTTTTGGAAACCTAGGAATAATCTTTGCATACTAGCAATTGGGTTATTAGGATTTGTAGTATGAGCACATCATATATTTACAGTAGGAATAGATGTCGATACACGAGCATATTTTACATCAGCTACAATAATTATTGCAGTACCAACTGGAATTAAAATCTTCAGATGATTAGCAACAATCCAAGGATCAAAATTATCATATAGACCCACATGCTTATGATCAATAGGATTTGTTTTCCTATTTACAATAGGGGGGCTAACGGGGGTAGTCCTAGCAAATTCATCAATCGATATTGTACTACATGACACATATTATGTAGTAGCTCACTTCCACTACGTTCTATCAATAGGAGCCGTATTCGCTATCATAGCCGGATTTATCCACTGATACCCATTATTTACAGGACTAACAATAAATCCAAAATGATTGAAAACTCAATTCACAATTATATTCCTGGGAGTAAATATAACGTTCTTCCCGCAACACTTCCTAGGACTAGCTGGAATACCACGACGATATTCAGATTATCCAGATGCATACACTACATGAAATATTATCTCATCAATGGGGTCAACCATCTCATTTATTGGAGTGATAATGTTTATTTACATTTTATGAGAAAGAAT
Organism: Zootermopsis nevadensis; assembly: GCF_977971745.1. Lineage (NCBI taxonomy): Eukaryota > Metazoa > Arthropoda > Insecta > Blattodea > Termopsidae > Zootermopsis > Zootermopsis nevadensis. The sequence goes on along the minus strand of NW_028259258.1, from coordinate 6,501 downwards.
AAGAACTAAACGACAAGTGTTAAGATCAACACATACAAGAAACTCAATTGAATGAATCCAAGATCTGCCCCCATCAGAACACAGATATTCAGAACTACCAACAATTATCAATTAATAAAATCTAATATGGCAGAGAAGTGCAGTGGATTTAAGCTCCACAAATAAAGTACTAAAAACTTTTATTAGAAAATGACAACATGATCATGCATGAATTTACAAGATAGAGCATCACCAATCATAGAACAACTAATCTTCTTCCATGATCATACCATAATAATCATCACAATAATTCTAGCAATAGTATTATACTTCATAGCATCAACAATTATTAACGAACTCGTAGACCGATATATACTAGAAGGTCAAACAATAGAACTAATATGAACAATTGTGCCAGCAGTAATTCTTCTATTCATCACCACTCCATCTTTACGATTATTATACCTTATAGACGAAATCCACAACCCAATTATAACAATTAAAACTATTGGACACCAATGATACTGAAGTTATGAATACTCAGACTTCGTCAACGTTGAATTCGACTCATATATAACACCATATGAGGGAGACAATAAAAGAATATTCCGACTACTAGAAACAGATAACCACGTAACTTTACCAATACACTCATTCATCCGAATTATCGTAACAGCTGCTGATGTACTTCACTCGTGAACAATCCCTAGATTGGGGATCAAAGCCGATGCAACACCAGGCCGATTAAATCAATCAAGATTTATAATCAACCGCCCTGGACTACTTTATGGTCAATGCTCAGAAATCTGCGGAGCAAACCACAGATTCATACCCATCGTAATTGAAAGAGTATCAACAGAGAATTTTATTGAATGAATTAAAAAACTAAGCGAATCAATAGGTGACTGAAAGCAAGTAATGGTCTCTTAAACCAAATAATAGTAAATTAGCAATTACTCCTATTGGGGGGATTAGTTAAAAATAACATTAGATCGTCAAACTAAAATAACCAAATAAATGGTATCCCCCTCATCCCACAAATAATACCCCTTAGATGATTAATTTTATTCATCTCGTTTTCAACAATTTTCGTATTATTCAACACAATAAACTACTTCTCATTTACCCAAACAAATAAAAAGATACAAAAAAAAATTAAATTAACAAAAAAAACAAACTGAAAATGATAAGAAACTTATTCTCAGTATTTGACCCATCAACAAACATATTTAACACATCAATAAATTGATTAAGAACTATATTAGGATTATTAATCATCCCCACAATAATATGAATAATTCCATCTCGAAACAACGCAGCATGAAATAAAACAATAAAAAAAATACACGAAGAGCTTAAAACACTCCTAGGAACAAAAAAAATCAACAACGGAAGAACACTTATATTCACGTCATTATTCTCAATAATCCTAATAAACAATACTTTAGGCTTATTCCCATACATCTTTACTAGAACCAGACACCTAACATTAACATTAACAATAGCCTTACCATTATGAACAAGATTTATAATATTCGGATGAATCAACAACACTAAACACATATTAACCCACCTTGTACCACAAGGAACACCACCGATCCTAATACCATTTATAGTGTGCATTGAAACAATCAGAAACATTATTCGCCCAGGAACATTAGCTATCCGATTAACAGCAAATATAATTGCAGGTCACCTATTAATAACACTACTAGGAGAAAATGGATCATCAATAGCATACTCAATAATCAGCATCCTAATTATTACACAGATTGCTCTACTAACATTAGAGACAGCAGTAGCAATCATTCAATCATATGTATTCGCAGTACTAAGAACATTATATTCTAGAGAAATCAATTAAAATGACAAACCACATAAATCACACATTCCACATAGTAAACCAAAGACCATGACCTCTTATTGGAGCAATGGGAGCCATAATCACATTAACTGGAACAATTAAATGATTCCACCAATATGAACAAACACTAATAAGAATTGGAATAATCACAATAATCATAACAACCATCCAATGATGACGAGATATTACACGAGAGGGCACATACCAAGGATTACATACAAGAAAAGTAACTAAAGGGTTACGATGAGGTATAATCCTATTCATTACATCAGAAGTATTCTTCTTCGTCTCCTTCTTTTGAGCATTTTTCCACAGAAGATTATCACCAACAAACGAACTCGGATCAATGTGACCACCAACTGGAATTCAAGTATTTAATCCCCTACAAATTCCACTTCTAAATACCGCAATCCTCCTATCATCAGGGGTAACTATCACTTGAGCACATCATAGAATCTTAGAAAACAATTATAACCAGGGGTTACAAGGACTATTTATAACTGTAATCCTAGGATTATATTTCACAGCACTACAAGCATACGAATATATAGAATCACCATTCACTATTGCCGACTCGGTTTATGGAGCCACGTTCTTTGTAGCAACAGGATTCCATGGTCTCCATGTAATCATTGGAACAACCTTCCTAATCACATGTTTAATACGACACCTAACACTTCATTTCTCATCAAACCACCATATAGGATTTGAAGCAGCCGCATGATATTGACATTTTGTAGATGTAGTATGACTATTCTTATATATCTCAATTTACTGATGAGGAAGATAACCAAATAAATTTATCTAATATAAAAAGTATACTTGACTTCCAATCAAGAAGTTCAAAAAATGAGATAAATAATAAAAATAGTAACAACAATAATAACAACAATCATAATACTATCAACAATTATCATAATAATTGCGACAGCAATATCAAAAAAAAACATTGAAGACCGAGAAAAAAGATCACCATTTGAGTGCGGGTTTGACCCCATGGGATCTGCACGACTCCCGTTTTCCTTACGATTTTTCCTAATCGCAATTATATTTCTAGTATTCGACGTAGAAATTGCACTCCTATTACCAATAACAATCGTGATAACAAGATCAAACATAATATCATGAGCCACAATCAGAACATTATTTATTGTAATCCTAATCATCGGGTTATATCACGAATGAAATCAAGGATCCTTAGAGTGAGCAGAATAAGGGATTGTAGTTAATAATAACATTTGGTTTGCAATCAAAAAGTACTAATATAGTCTATCTCAAAGTAAGAAGCGATTAACGCAATCAATTTCGACCTGATCTTAGATAAATTTTATCCTTACTTAAAATTAACTGAAACCAAATAGAGGTATATTACTGTTAATAATAAAAATGAATAACCAAATTCCAGTTAAAGAAATGAATAGATTAAGTGAAAGCTGCTAACTTATCACTATAGCGGTTAAAATCCGTTTACATTTCTATTTATATAGTTTAAAAAAAACATTACACTTTCACTGTAAAAATAAATAAATATTTTATAAATACTTAAAGATAAAAATATCTCAATAACATCTTCAATGTTATGCTCTAAATAAGCTATTCAAGTACATAAATATAAAAAAAACTAACAAATTAATCCAAACAACAATAAAAAATATATAAACCCTAAGACTACCATACTGCAACCATTGATTGCCCTTAGCCAAAAAAGAAAAAAACCAAAAAAGACCCTGACCACCAAAAAACTCTCTCCAACCGGAATCAAAAGACTTAATAATAACATATCCATAATTCAAAGGAAACAAAGAAACACCATAAACAAAAACATAAGGTATAAACCACATAGACCCAAAAAAAAAAGAAGACTTATATAAAAATATAGAAAAAAGAAACTCACCTAAATCAACCTTAGATAATTCATAACCTAACCAACCACCCAAAATTCTAACTAACAAAACTGAAGTCCTCAAATAAAAAGGCAAGCAAATAACAAAAGGGGTAGGAAAAATTAATCATCTCAACATTCTACCACCAAAAATAACAACAACAAGTAAACCCAACATACCAGTACATATATTATTACCAGCATCCTCAAAAGAACAAAAAGAAGACAAATTAAAATCACCGAACAAAACATAATAAAATAAACGGAAAGAATAACAAACAGTTAAACCAGTAGACAAAAAAAACAATAGCAAACCAAAAAAATTAAAATAACCTAATAAAACCATCTCCAAAATAAGATCCCTAGAATAAAAACCAGCCAAAAACGGCATACCACACAAAGCAAAACTAGAAACAACCAAACAAGAAGAAGTAAAAGGCATAAAAAAAGAAACACCACCCATAAAACGAATATCTTGAGAATCACCCATAACATGAATAACCACCCCCGCACACATAAACAAAAGAGCCTTAAACAAAGCATGAGTTAACAGATGAAAAAAGGCCAATTCAGGAAAACCAAAAGAAACAATACCAACTATTAACCCCAATTGACTAAGAGTAGAGAGAGCAATAACCCTCCTCAAATCAAACTCAAAATTAGCCCCCAAACCAGATATAAACATAGTTAAACCCGAAACCAACAACAAAAATCTATTAAGAGAATCACCAAAAGAACATCTAAAACGAATAAGCAAATAAACACCAGCAGTAACTAAAGTAGAAGAATGAACTAAAGCAGAAACAGGAGTAGGAGCTGCCATAGCAGCTGGCAATCAAGAAGAAAAAGGAATCTGAGCTCTCCTAGTTATAGCAGCCAAAACAACAAGAAAGGAAATAAAATTCATTTCCATTCTACCCCTTATAAAAAACAAATAATACACATAATTCCAACTACCAAAATTAAACATCCAAGCAATAGATATTAAAAGAGCAACATCACCAACACGATTAGACAAAGCAGTCAACATACCAGCACCATAAGATTTAAAATTCTGATAATAAATAACCAAACAATAAGAAACTAACCCCAAACCATCTCAACCTAATAAAATTCTGATTAAATTAGGTCTTAAAATCAAAAACATCATAGAAACAACAAACAACAAAACCAAATAAATAAAACGATAAATATTCAAATCCCCATGTATATAATCATCTCTATAAAGAACAACTAAAGAAGAAATAAAAAAAACAAAACCCAAGAAAAATAAGGATATTCAATCAAAAAGAAGAGTCATAACCACAGAACTAGAATTCAAGGTAATAATATCCCACTCAATAAAATAAACTAAGTCCTTAACAACAAAAACAAAACCAACAAAAAAAGACAAAATACCAAAAAATAAAAGGAAAAAAAAACTAACAAAACAAATTGAAATAAAATTCACGACCCAAGGCAAAAAATGCATCATTGACACCACAAACCAATATTTTAATTAAACTACTTAAATTTTTATAACCAAAAAGAAACGACATCTCTAAACAAAATAAACAAATTTAATGGAAACCAGTGCAAAAAAACCAATAAAAATTCACGAACATAAAACATTGAACATGAATAAATACCCGAATAAAAACTACCATGCTGACTATAAGAATATATATATAAAGTATAAGCAGCACCAAAAAAAGACAAACCCCCCAACATCAATATAGTCAACCAAGACCAAGAAATCAAACTTCTAAATAAAACAACCTCACCTAACAAATTCAAAGAAGGAGGAGCTGCTATATTACAAGATCTCAATAAAAACCACCATATAGACATTCTGGGTATCAAACACATTAAACCCCTATTAACCAATAAACTACGACTACCCGTCCGCTCATAAACAATATTAACAAGACAAAACAAACCAGAAGAACATAAACCATGAGCAATCATCAAAACATAAGAACCACAAAACCCCCAATAATTGACAGTCATAATACCACAAACAACAATACCCATATGAGCAACAGAAGAATAAGCAACTAATGACTTCAAATCAGTCTGACGCAAACAAACCAATCTAACCAAAAACCCACCTAACAAACTAATAGAAATCCAGAAAAAATTCAAATTAAAAGAAAAATTAACTAAAAAAACCATAACACGAATTAAACCATAACCACCCAACTTCAACAAAACACCAGCCAAAATCATTGAACCAGAAATAGGTGCTTCAACATGAGCCTTAGGTAACCACAAATGAACTAAAAATAAAGGAATCCTAACCAAAAAAGCAAAGACTATGCAAAAATAAAAAAAAACTCTCGACAAACAAGGATCAAACAAAAAAAAAAAACACAGCAAACCAGAAGAATTATAAATCCCAATAACACCAATCAACAAAGGCAAGGAAGCAAATAAAGTATATAAAATCAAATAAATACCAGCCTGAAGACGCTCAGGCTGATAACCCCAACCCAAAATTAAAAACAAAGTAGGAACAAGTCTACCCTCAAAAAACAAGTAAAAAGAAAACAAATCAACACTACCAAACGAACAAAATAATATAATCATCAAAAACAAAATCATAAACAAAAAAAATTCAGAAAAATAAGAAGAACGAAAAACTGACTCTCTAGCTAACAACATCAATGAACAAATCCAAAATCTAAGAAAAATTAAACCATAAGAAATATAATCACAACCTAAAAAATAACTAAGATTACCCCAACAAAAAAAATAAGGAAAAACAAAAAAAAAAGACAAACACAAGAAAAACAAG
>NW_028259257.1:0-25162 GCF_977971745.1 Zootermopsis nevadensis | reverse complement strand
ACACCTTAAAGAAAACTAACAAACAGAGAACAAAATAAAAATCACTAAAACCAAAACAAACCCCAAAAACAAAAACCAAACCGCCCCAAAAAAAATAACATAAAATACAAAAAAAAAAACACAAAACAAAACAAAACAAAACAAAACAAAACAAAACAAAACAAAACAAAATGGAGTGCCTGAAAAAGGATTACTATGATAGGGTAAATAATGTATAAAAATACCTCCATTACGTTAAATAGAGTCAAACCATTCCCTGAAATATCAAAAATTCCCGTGCACCATACACTAAAACGTAAAAATTAGAAAAGTAAGCTAATAAAGCTAATGGGTTCATACCCCATAAATAGAGTAAATACTCTCTCTTCTAATGCCCAACAACTCAACAAAAATCCTCTTATTAACAACGTTAACAAGAGGTATTTTAATCTCAATTTCCTCTAATTCATGATTTGGAGCATGAATGGGGTTAGAGATTAATTTACTATCATTTATTCCAATAATGATAGAAAAAAAAAATATCTACACCACAGAAGCCTCACTAAAATACTTTATTGTACAAGCAGGGGCTTCATCAATACTATTATTCATAGTAAATAATAAGAGCAATAGAAGAAAGAATATTAATTAACTCGGACAACTTATATACACAAATATTAATAAACACACCCCTATTACTAAAAGGGGGGGTCGCCCCAATACATTGGTGATTCCCTGGAGTAATGGAGGGGTTAAACTGAAATAATTGCTTAATTCTAATAACTCTACAAAAATCCGCACCCCTATCCTTAATCTCATACCAAATTAACAATGATATATTCCTAGAAATAATCATTGTAACATCAGTAATAATTGGAGCTATCGGGGGATTAAATCAAACATCACTACGAAAAATCATAACATACTCATCAATTAACCACACAGGTTGAATAATATCGGCAATAATTACAGGAAATGATATATGAGTAACATATTTCACAATCTACTCAATACTAACATTAACAGTAGTGTCGATTGTAAAAACCACCAAATTATCTTTCGTTAACCAAATAGCAATAACAGAAAAGAAGAACAAACTAACAAAATTCCTTGTATTCACAAGAATTTTATCATTAGGAGGTTTGCCGCCATTCTTGGGATTTATACCAAAATGAATAGTCATTCAAGCTATAATAACCAACGAAATAAAAACAACAGCCACAATAATGGTTTTAATATCAGTAGTAACGTTATATTACTACATACGAATGACATACTCAAGTTTAATAATACTACACCTAGAAACAAAATGATTAATTGCCCAACCTATTAATAAAACACCTAAACACATTATTTTATTAACATCAATCTCAATTACGGGGTTAATAATATCAGAAATAATCATGAACTTAGATTAAAGGCTTTAAGTTAAACAAACTAATATCCTTCAAAGCTATAAATAAAGAAAATCTTTAAGCCTTAGTAGCAAAACTACCCCTATAGAATTGCATTCTATAATCACCTAATGAATATAAAGCTATAGTAGAAGGGAAAATCCCATAAATAGATTTACAATCTATCACCTAAAATCAGACATTCCACTAATAATTAAACGATGGTTATTCTCAACAAACCATAAAGATATTGGAACATTATACTTCATCTTCGGGGCATGATCCGGAATATTAGGAACATCATTAAGAATATTAATCCGAGCAGAACTTGGTCAACCAGGATCCTTAATTGGAGACGACCAAATTTACAATGTAATCGTAACCGCACATGCATTTATCATAATCTTTTTCATGGTTATACCAATTCTAATTGGGGGTTTTGGAAATTGATTAGTACCACTCATACTTGGGGCCCCTGATATAGCATTTCCACGAATGAATAACATAAGATTTTGACTACTCCCACCCTCACTTACACTCCTCCTAACCAGAAGTATAGTAGAAAGAGGAGCTGGAACAGGGTGAACAGTGTATCCCCCGTTAGCTAGAGGAATCGCCCATGCGGGAGCATCAGTAGATTTAACAATTTTCTCCTTACACCTAGCAGGTGTATCGTCAATTTTAGGAGCAGTAAACTTTATCTCAACAGCAATTAATATAAAACCATCAAGTATGAAATCTGAACAAATACCCCTATTTGTATGAGCAGTAATTATTACCGCCACCTTATTATTACTATCACTACCAGTACTAGCAGGGGCTATCACAATATTATTAACTGATCGAAATTTGAACACCTCCTTCTTTGACCCAGCGGGAGGTGGAGACCCAATTCTTTACCAACACTTATTTTGATTTTTCGGACATCCAGAAGTATATATTCTAATTCTCCCAGGATTTGGGATAATTTCCCACATCATTTCCATGAAAGAGGAAAAAAGAAGCTTTTGGAAACCTAGGAATAATCTTTGCCATACTAGCAATTGGGTTATTAGGATTTGTAGTATGAGCACATCATATATTTACAGTAGGAATAGATGTCGATACACGAGCATATTTTACATCAGCTACAATAATTATTGCAGTACCAACTGGAATTAAAATCTTCAGATGATTAGCAACAATCCAAGGATCAAAATTATCATATAGACCCACATGCTTATGATCAATAGGATTTGTTTTCCTATTTACAATAGGGGGGCTAACGGGGGTAGTCCTAGCAAATTCATCAATCGATATTGTACTACATGACACATATTATGTAGTAGCTCACTTCCACTACGTTCTATCAATAGGAGCCGTATTCGCTATCATAGCCGGATTTATCCACTGATACCCATTATTTACAGGACTAACAATAAATCCAAAATGATTGAAAACTCAATTCACAATTATATTCCTGGGAGTAAATATAACGTTCTTCCCGCAACACTTCCTAGGACTAGCTGGAATACCACGACGATATTCAGATTATCCAGATGCATACACTACATGAAATATTATCTCATCAATGGGGTCAACCATCTCATTTATTGGAGTGATAATGTTTATTTACATTTTATGAGAAAGAATAAGAACTAAACGACAAGTGTTAAGATCAACACATACAAGAAACTCAATTGAATGAATCCAAGATCTGCCCCCATCAGAACACAGATATTCAGAACTACCAACAATTATCAATTAATAAAATCTAATATGGCAGAGAAGTGCAGTGGATTTAAGCTCCACAAATAAAGTACTAAAAACTTTTATTAGAAAATGACAACATGATCATGCATGAATTTACAAGATAGAGCATCACCAATCATAGAACAACTAATCTTCTTCCATGATCATACCATAATAATCATCACAATAATTCTAGCAATAGTATTATACTTCATAGCATCAACAATTATTAACGAACTCGTAGACCGATATATACTAGAAGGTCAAACAATAGAACTAATATGAACAATTGTGCCAGCAGTAATTCTTCTATTCATCACCACTCCATCTTTACGGATTATTATACCTTATAGACGAAATCCACAACCCAATTATAACAATTAAAACTATTGGACACCAATGATACTGAAGTTATGAATACTCAGACTTCGTCAACGTTGAATTCGACTCATATATAACACCATATGAGGGAGACAATAAAAGAATATTCCGACTACTAGAAACAGATAACCACGTAACTTTACCAATACACTCATTCATCCGAATTATCGTAACAGCTGCTGATGTACTTCACTCGTGAACAATCCCTAGATTGGGGATCAAAGCCGATGCAACACCAGGCCGATTAAATCAATCAAGATTTATAATCAACCGCCCTGGACTACTTTATGGTCAATGCTCAGAAATCTGCGGAGCAAACCACAGATTCATACCCATCGTAATTGAAAGAGTATCAACAGAGAATTTTATTGAATGAATTAAAAAACTAAGCGAATCAATAGGTGACTGAAAGCAAGTAATGGTCTCTTAAACCAAATAATAGTAAATTAGCAATTACTCCTATTGGGGGGATTAGTTAAAAATAACATTAGATCGTCAAACTAAAATAACCAAATAAATGGTATCCCCCTCATCCCACAAATAATACCCCTTAGATGATTAATTTTATTCATCTCGTTTTCAACAATTTTCGTATTATTCAACACAATAAACTACTTCTCATTTACCCAAACAAATAAAAAGATACAAAAAAAAATTAAATTAACAAAAAAAACAAACTGAAAATGATAAGAAACTTATTCTCAGTATTTGACCCATCAACAAACATATTTAACACATCAATAAATTGATTAAGAACTATATTAGGGATTATTAATCATCCCCACAATAATATGAATAATTCCATCTCGAAACAACGCAGCATGAAATAAAACAATAAAAAAAATACACGAAGAGCTTAAAACACTCCTAGGAACAAAAAAAATCAACAACGGAAGAACACTTATATTCACGTCATTATTCTCAATAATCCTAATAAACAATACTTTAGGCTTATTCCCATACATCTTTACTAGAACCAGACACCTAACATTAACATTAACAATAGCCTTACCATTATGAACAAGATTTATAATATTCGGATGAATCAACAACACTAAACACATATTAACCCACCTTGTACCACAAGGAACACCACCGATCCTAATACCATTTATAGTGTGCATTGAAACAATCAGAAACATTATTCGCCCAGGAACATTAGCTATCCGATTAACAGCAAATATAATTGCAGGTCACCTATTAATAACACTACTAGGAGAAAATGGATCATCAATAGCATACTCAATAATCAGCATCCTAATTATTACACAGATTGCTCTACTAACATTAGAGACAGCAGTAGCAATCATTCAATCATATGTATTCGCAGTACTAAGAACATTATATTCTAGAGAAATCAATTAAAATGACAAACCACATAAATCACACATTCCACATAGTAAACCAAAGACCATGACCTCTTATTGGAGCAATGGGAGCCATAATCACATTAACTGGAACAATTAAATGATTCCACCAATATGAACAAACACTAATAAGAATTGGAATAATCACAATAATCATAACAACCATCCAATGATGACGAGATATTACACGAGAGGGCACATACCAAGGATTACATACAAGAAAAGTAACTAAAGGGTTACGATGAGGTATAATCCTATTCATTACATCAGAAGTATTCTTCTTCGTCTCCTTCTTTTGAGCATTTTTCCACAGAAGATTATCACCAACAAACGAACTCGGATCAATGTGACCACCAACTGGAATTCAAGTATTTAATCCCCTACAAATTCCACTTCTAAATACCGCAATCCTCCTATCATCAGGGGTAACTATCACTTGAGCACATCATAGAATCTTAGAAAACAATTATAACCAGGGGTTACAAGGACTATTTATAACTGTAATCCTAGGATTATATTTCACAGCACTACAAGCATACGAATATATAGAATCACCATTCACTATTGCCGACTCGGTTTATGGAGCCACGTTCTTTGTAGCAACAGGATTCCATGGTCTCCATGTAATCATTGGAACAACCTTCCTAATCACATGTTTAATACGACACCTAACACTTCATTTCTCATCAAACCACCATATAGGATTTGAAGCAGCCGCATGATATTGACATTTTGTAGATGTAGTATGACTATTCTTATATATCTCAATTTACTGATGAGGAAGATAACCAAATAAATTTATCTAATATAAAAAGTATACTTGACTTCCAATCAAGAAGTTCAAAAAATGAGATAAATAATAAAAATAGTAACAACAATAATAACAACAATCATAATACTATCAACAATTATCATAATAATTGCGACAGCAATATCAAAAAAAAACATTGAAGACCGAGAAAAAAGATCACCATTTGAGTGCGGGTTTGACCCCATGGGATCTGCACGACTCCCGTTTTCCTTACGATTTTTCCTAATCGCAATTATATTTCTAGTATTCGACGTAGAAATTGCACTCCTATTACCAATAACAATCGTGATAACAAGATCAAACATAATATCATGAGCCACAATCAGAACATTATTTATTGTAATCCTAATCATCGGGTTATATCACGAATGAAATCAAGGATCCTTAGAGTGAGCAGAATAAGGGATTGTAGTTAATAATAACATTTGGTTTGCAATCAAAAAGTACTAATATAGTCTATCTCAAAGTAAGAAGCGATTAACGCAATCAATTTCGACCTGATCTTAGATAAATTTTATCCTTACTTAAAATTAACTGAAACCAAATAGAGGTATATTACTGTTAATAATAAAAATGAATAACCAAATTCCAGTTAAAGAAATGAATAGATTAAGTGAAAGCTGCTAACTTATCACTATAGCGGTTAAAATCCGTTTACATTTCTATTTATATAGTTTAAAAAAACATTACACTTTCACTGTAAAAATAAATAAATATTTTATAAATACTTAAAGATAAAAATATCTCAATAACATCTTCAATGTTATGCTCTAAATAAGCTATTCAAGTACATAAATATAAAAAAAACTAACAAATTAATCCAAACAACAATAAAAAATATATAAACCCTAAGACTACCATACTGCAACCATTGATTGCCCTTAGCCAAAAAAGAAAAAAACCAAAAAAGACCCTGACCACCAAAAAACTCTCTCCAACCGGAATCAAAAGACTTAATAATAACATATCCATAATTCAAAGGAAACAAAGAAACACCATAAACAAAAACATAAGGTATAAACCACATAGACCCAAAAAAAAAAGAAGACTTATATAAAAATATAGAAAAAAGAAACTCACCTAAATCAACCTTAGATAATTCATAACCTAACCAACCACCCAAAATTCTAACTAACAAAACTGAAGTCCTCAAATAAAAAGGCAAGCAAATAACAAAAGGGGTAGGAAAAATTAATCATCTCAACATTCTACCACCAAAAATAACAACAACAAGTAAACCCAACATACCAGTACATATATTATTACCAGCATCCTCAAAAGAACAAAAAGAAGACAAATTAAAATCACCGAACAAAACATAATAAAATAAACGGAAAGAATAACAAACAGTTAAACCAGTAGACAAAAAAAACAATAGCAAACCAAAAAAATTAAAATAACCTAATAAAACCATCTCCAAAATAAGATCCCTAGAATAAAACCAGCCAAAAACGGCATACCACACAAAGCAAAACTAGAAACAACCAAACAAGAAGAAGTAAAAGGCATAAAAAAAGAAACACCACCCATAAAACGAATATCTTGAGAATCACCCATAACATGAATAACCACCCCCGCACACATAAACAAAAGAGCCTTAAACAAAGCATGAGTTAACAGATGAAAAAAGGCCAATTCAGGAAAACCAAAAGAAACAATACCAACTATTAACCCCAATTGACTAAGAGTAGAGAGAGCAATAACCCTCCTCAAATCAAACTCAAAATTAGCCCCCAAACCAGATATAAACATAGTTAAACCCGAAACCAACAACAAAAATCTATTAAGAGAATCACCAAAAGAACATCTAAAACGAATAAGCAAATAAACACCAGCAGTAACTAAAGTAGAAGAATGAACTAAAGCAGAAACAGGAGTAGGAGCTGCCATAGCAGCTGGCAATCAAGAAGAAAAAGGAATCTGAGCTCTCCTAGTTATAGCAGCCAAAACAACAAGAAAGGAAATAAAATTCATTTCCATTCTACCCCTTATAAAAAACAAATAATACACATAATTCCAACTACCAAAATTAAACATCCAAGCAATAGATATTAAAAGAGCAACATCACCAACACGATTAGACAAAGCAGTCAACATACCAGCACCATAAGATTTAAAATTCTGATAATAAATAACCAAACAATAAGAAACTAACCCCAAACCATCTCAACCTAATAAAATTCTGATTAAATTAGGTCTTAAAATCAAAAACATCATAGAAACAACAAACAACAAAACCAAATAAATAAAACGATAAATATTCAAATCCCCATGTATATAATCATCTCTATAAAGAACAACTAAAGAAGAAATAAAAAAAAACAAAACCCAAGAAAAATAAGGATATTCAATCAAAAAGAAGAGTCATAACCACAGAACTAGAATTCAAGGTAATAATATCCCACTCAATAAAATAAACTAAGTCCTTAACAACAAAAACAAAACCAACAAAAAAAGACAAAATACCAAAAAATAAAAGGAAAAAAAAACTAACAAAACAAATTGAAATAAAATTCACGACCCAAGGCAAAAAATGCATCATTGACACCACAAACCAATATTTTAATTAAACTACTTAAATTTTTATAACCAAAAAGAAACGACATCTCTAAACAAAATAAACAAATTTAATGGAAACCAGTGCAAAAAAACCAATAAAAATTCACGAACATAAAACATTGAACATGAATAAATACCCGAATAAAAACTACCATGCTGACTATAAGAATATATATATAAAGTATAAGCAGCACCAAAAAAAGACAAACCCCCCAACATCAATATAGTCAACCAAGACCAAGAAATCAAACTTCTAAATAAAACAACCTCACCTAACAAATTCAAAGAAGGAGGAGCTGCTATATTACAAGATCTCAATAAAAACCACCATATAGACATTCTGGGTATCAAACACATTAAACCCCTATTAACCAATAAACTACGACTACCCGTCCGCTCATAAACAATATTAACAAGACAAAACAAACCAGAAGAACATAAACCATGAGCAATCATCAAAACATAAGAACCACAAAACCCCCAATAATTGACAGTCATAATACCACAAACAACAATACCCATATGAGCAACAGAAGAATAAGCAACTAATGACTTCAAATCAGTCTGACGCAAACAAACCAATCTAACCAAAAACCCACCTAACAAACTAATAGAAATCCAGAAAAAATTCAAATTAAAAGAAAAATTAACTAAAAAAACCATAACACGAATTAAACCATAACCACCCAACTTCAACAAAACACCAGCCAAAATCATTGAACCAGAAATAGGTGCTTCAACATGAGCCTTAGGTAACCACAAATGAACTAAAAATAAAGGAATCCTAACCAAAAAAGCAAAGACTATGCAAAAATAAAAAAAAACTCTCGACAAACAAGGATCAAACAAAAAAAAAAAAACACAGCAAACCAGAAGAATTATAAATCCCAATAACACCAATCAACAAAGGCAAGGAAGCAAATAAAGTATATAAAATCAAATAAATACCAGCCTGAAGACGCTCAGGCTGATAACCCCAACCCAAAATTAAAAACAAAGTAGGAACAAGTCTACCCTCAAAAAACAAGTAAAAAGAAAACAAATCAACACTACCAAACGAACAAAATAATATAATCATCAAAAACAAAATCATAAACAAAAAAAATTCAGAAAAATAAGAAGAACGAAAAACTGACTCTCTAGCTAACAACATCAATGAACAAATCCAAAATCTAAGAAAAATTAAACCATAAGAAATATAATCACAACCTAAAAAATAACTAAGATTACCCCAACAAAAAAAATAAGGAAAAACAAAAAAAAAAGACAAACACAAGAAAAACAAGAAAGAATTAATCAATCACCAAAAATTTAAAAAACACAAAGGGATCAAAAAAATTAAAGAAAATAAAAACCTTAACATTGAAGCATCCCAAAAGAACGATAATAATCATTCCCATATCTACGAATTATTGAAACAAGAATAGATAAACCCAAAGAACCCTCACAAACAGAAAAAACTAAAAAAACAATAACAAAATAAAACTCATAATTAAAACCACATAAATAATAATACATCAAAACAAACAAAGACAAAACCATAAACTCTAAACTCAATAAAGTAATCAACAAATGCTTACGATCCATACAAAAAACCCACAAACCACAAAGAAAAAAGGTAGAAAAATAAAAAAATATTAACATTAAAAAGTCTTAATAATTTAATAAAAATATTGGTCTTGTAAATCAAAAATGAGAAAAACCTCTTAAGACTTCAGAGAAAAGAAAACCCTATCATTAATTCCCAAAACTAACATTTTTATTAAACTACACTCTGATATTATAAAAACAATAGTAATCTCAAGAACATCAATAAGAATAATATTCACACAAATAAAACACCCTATAGCCATAGGAATAATCACAATAATACAAACCATCTTAACATGCACAATTAGAGGAATAATAAACCAAAAATTCTGATTCCCATATATTTTATTCCTAGTATTCCTAGGAGGAATACTAGTACTATTCATCTACATAACAAGACTAGCATCAAATGAAATAATATTTTTATCAATAAAACTATCAGCAGCAACAGCAATCATGACAGCAATAATATTCATAATAAGAATAGAGGAATCATACACATGAACATATGAACATAAATTAAGAGCAAACGAAAAAACAAACTTAATATTAGAAAAATTCTATAACCTACCTACAGGATCAACAACACTTATATTAGCCCTATATCTACTATTAACACTAATTGTAGTTGCAAAAATCACAAATATTTCAGAAGGACCATTACGAAAATCAAAATAATGAATAAACCCATACGAAAAAACCACCCACTAATCAAAATTATAAACAACGCACTAGTAGATCTACCCACCCCATCAAATATTAGAACATGATGAAACTTTGGATCCTTATTAGGATTATGTTTAGGTATACAAATCATCACAGGACTATTCCTAGCTATACACTACTGCCCCAACACTGAATCAGCATTCTCAAGAGTAGTACACATTTGCCGAGATGTAAATTATGGGTGATTACTACGAACACTACACGCTAACGGAGGATCAATATTCTTCATTTGCATATACATACACATTGGACGAAATATATACTACGGATCATACAACTTCACAGAAACATGAAATATTGGAGTAGTAATCTTCTTCACTACTATAGGAACAGCTTTTATAGGATATGTACTACCATGGGGGCAAATATCATTCTGAGGGGCAACAGTAATCACTAATTTACTATCAGCAATCCCATATGTAGGAACAGAACTAGTACAATGAGTTTGAGGGGGATTCGCCGTAGACAACGCCACTTTAAATCGATTCTTCACATTACACTTCCTAATACCATTTATAATTCTAGCAATAGTAATTATTCACTTAACATTCCTACACCAAACAGGATCAAACAACCCAACAGGAATAAATAGAAATACCGACAAAATCCCATTCCACCCATACTTCACTATCAAAGACACAGTAGGATTCATTTTATTAATTATAATATTATCAATATTATCACTAAAAGAACCTTACCTTCTTGGAGATCCAGACAACTTTATCCCTGCAAACCCACTAGTAACACCAATTCATATTCAACCCGAATGATATTTCCTATTTGCATACGCAATCTTACGATCAATTCCTAATAAATTAGGAGGAGTAATTGCTCTATTTATATCAATCGCAATCTTATTAATCCTACCCCTACAAAAAACCAAATTCCGAGGAACACAGTTCTACCCAATCAACCAAATTATATTCTGGCTAATAACAAACACTGTAATCCTATTAACATGAATTGGAGCCCGACCAGTTGAAGAACCATATATTATAACAGGACAAATACTAACAGTAATATACTTCTCATACTACATCACGAACCCAATAATAACAAAAATGTGAGACAAGACAACAAAATAGTCGGAAAGCTTTATGATAAGCAAATACCTTGAAAGTAAGAGAAAGGAGTTTAAATCCCCTACCGACTTAAAACATACTCAAATTAATACACTAAAACAAAGAGTAAAAAAATAACCTAACACCCAAAACAAAAATTAAATAATTCAAAGAAACAGGCAAAAAACTCCTCCAAGATATATACATCAACCTATCATAACGAAAACGAGGCAAAGTACCACGAACCCAAACAAATAAAAAAGAAACAAAAGAAACCCTTAAAAAGAAAAAAAAAGAATACAAATCACAACCCAAAAACATAACACAAAACAAAACACTCATAAACAAAATTCTAGCATACTCAGCCAAAAAAATTAAAGCAAACCCTCCAGATCTATACTCAACATTAAAACCAGAAACCAACTCAGACTCACCCTCAGCAAAATCAAAAGGAGTTCGATTAGTCTCCGCCAAACAAGAAACAAATCAAACTAAAACCAAAGGCAAAGAAAAAAAAACTAACCAAACATAAAACTGAAAATAAAAAAAAGAAACCAAATTATAACCACAAACCAAAAAAACAAAAGACAATAAAATCAAAGCAAGTCTAACCTCATAAGAAATAGATTGAGCAACTGCACGCATACACCCCAACAAAGAATAATTAGAATTAGAAGACCAACCAGCAACCATAAGAGAATAAACACCAAGTCTAGTACAACACAAAAAAAACAATAAACCTAAATCAAAAGAAAAAAAACCACCAAAATAAGGAATAACCAACCAAATAATTAAAGAAAGAAACAAACCAAACACAGGAGCAAAATAATAAGGCAAATAATTAGAAACATAAGGAAAACACTGCTCCCTAACAAACAACTTAACCACATCTCTAAAAGGTTGAAGCAAACCTAAAAACCCCACCCTATTAGGACCCTTACGAATATGAATATAACCTAAAACCCTACGCTCAAGTAAAGTAAGAAAAGCTACACCAACCATAACAAAAATAGACAATAAAAAAAAAACAACAAACAAAAATAAAAAGTCATTAAACACTACTACATATAAAATAAATTTATATTAGAAGATTCTAAATCCACTGCACTTCTCTGCCAAAATAGTAATTAATAATAATCAAACAACATAAAATTATTTATTGAAAGTGGTCCTTTCGTACTAACTCACAAAACAAATTATAGATAGAAACCAACCTGGCTCACGCCGGTCTGAACTCAGATCATGTAGGATTTTAAAGGTCGAACAGACCTAATCAATTAAAGCTTCTACACCAAAAATTCACCCTAATCCAACATCGAGGTCGCAAACCCCCCTGTCAATAAGAACTTTCAAGAAAGATTACGCTGTTATCCCTAAGGTAATTTAATCTTAAAATCAATAATAAAGGATCAAAAAAAATATAAATAAATAAACAAAAAAAAGAAGAGTTAAACAAATCTCCTAGCCGCCCCAGCAAAATAAACAAAACAATATTAAAAAAAACCAACAAAAAAATCATCACAAATATAAAACTCTATAGGGTCTTCTCGTCCCATAAAAAAATTTAGGTATTCTTACCTAAAACCAAAATTCAATACATCAAAAAGAGACAGATTATATCTCGTCAAACCATTCATTCCAGCCCACAATTAAAAGACTAATGATTATGCTACCTTTGCACGGTCAAAATACCGCGGCCCTTCAAAAAAATCAGCGGGCAGGCCATACCTCAAAAAAACACAAGAGAAGTTGTTTTTGATAAACAGGCGGATATAAAAATTGCCGAATTCCTTTTAAAGAAATAAAAAATAAAACACAAAATAAAAAAGAATATACTAATCCTACCATTATTACAAATAAAAAACAATTAAAAAATAAACCCCAGTAAAAAATTAAACAAAACATAAAGAAAAAATAACTAAAAATAAAATTTGAACATACTTAAAAAGATAGTTAACATAAAACCCACCAAAATAAACAAAACAAAACAAATTATAAAAATATGAAACGAAGCTAAACCCCCGAAACATTTGCAAAAAATAAAAATAACCTAAGAAAAAGAAACTTTAAATAAATTACATGAATTAAATTCATTTCCCAAGGAACCAGATACCATCAAATACGAATAGCATATCACCACCAATAAAATATTATTAATGCTTATAAAACAGCAACTAAAATAAATAATTAACTCACTTGAAATCGGGAAATAGAAAATAAATAATAAAATTTAATAAGCCCTGATACACAAGGTACAACAAACAAAATAAACTTTCAAAAAACAAAATAAATAAACCTATACAGTACAAAGTAAACTATAATTAAAAAAATCAAACCAAAAAAATATACAATGACAATAAAATACTTCCATTAAAACAAAATAAAAACCATTAAAAACAATAAACTACATATCAAATCAGACCACACTGAATCGCACAGCAAACTCTCCAATGTAAATGAAAATACCTCCTAGGTATATAATCTGTATCATTCCAGCTACACCTTCCGGTACAACCACTCTGTTACGACTTATCTCGCCTCTTAAACAACGAGAGCGACGGGCGATGTGTACATACTTTAGAACCAAAATCACAAAAACAATCTTCAAATAATTACAATCAAATCCAATTTCATGAAAGAAATTTCAACAAACAATCCAAAATTAATAACAATGTAATCCACCACCAACTTAAATAAAAGCTGCACCTTGACCTGAAATAAACCAAAATAAAGGAAAGAAAAAATTATAACCCTAAAAAGATTCTCATTATAACGGCGGTATACAAACAAAAAAAATAAGCAAGGTCCAACGCGGATTATCGATAATAGGGCAGATTCCTCTGAACGGAATAAAATACCGCCAAATTCTTTAAGTTTCAAGAACATAACTAATACTACTCAGGCCACAAAATTAACATCAAAAATAATAGGGTATCTAATCCTAGTCTAAAAAAAGATTTCATAGCCTACAAAACAACAAGGGGGAAAAACAAGAAATTGAAATTTCACCAAAAATCAAAAGAAATTAAACCCAAAAATTAAATAAAACTATCAACCAAAAAATATTTGCTTGAGCTCCATGTATAACCGCGGCTGCTGGCACAAATTTAACCAACTCTAAAAAATATAACTAAATCTGAGTCACCTCAATATATAAAAATAAATAATGCGAATAAAAAAACAAACAACATTAAGAAAAAACAAATCACGCAAAAACTTACATATAAAAAAAATTAAGAACAAACATAAAAGCAAGAATAAAACTACTCTATAAACAACAACAACAAGAAAGGTACGACAAAAAAAAGTACAAACAACAAAAACCAAGTAACAAGCAAGAGTACCCCCCACCCACAAACCAACCAAAAAATCTTTTTCTTGCCCAACTCTAATAGATCAAAACTTTTCAAAGACCAACCATGAAAATAAAACTACTCTATAAACAACAACAACAAGAAAGGTACGACAAAAAAAAGTACAAACAACAAAAACCAAGTAACAAGCAAGAGTACTCCCTTTTTTAGATCTCATTTTTTTTAGATTTACAAAATGAGATCTAAAAACTATATAAATGTTTATCTTAATAGAATTAATACATCAATAAGATAAATAATTTAAAATAAGTAATTATTTAATATGACTTATATTTAATATAAGATTCAATTTATCTTATTAAATATATTATATATATAGAATCTAAAATTTTCTTTTTAGGTATTTGTATTCAATATAATTAATTTTATTATAATAATACTTATTTAAAATAAATCCTATCTTTAGTAACTTAAATCAATTCTATTCAAATAATTAATTTTATTAATATAGGTTATTATTATATAAAAAAACACACCTTAAAGAAAACTAACAAACAGAGAACAAAATAAAAATCACTAAAACCAAAACAAACCCCAAAAACAAAAACCAAACCGCCCCAAAAAAAATAACATAAAATACAAAAAAAAACACAAAACAAAACAAAACAAAACAAAACAAAACAAAACAAAACAAAACAAAATGGAGTGCCTGAAAAAGGATTACTATGATAGGGTAAATAATGTATAAAAATACCTCCATTACGTTAAATAGAGTCAAACCATTCCCTGAAATATCAAAAATTCCCGTGCACCATACACTAAAACGTAAAAATTAGAAAAGTAAGCTAATAAAGCTAATGGGTTCATACCCCATAAATAGAGTAAATACTCTCTCTTCTAATGCCCAACAACTCAACAAAAATCCTCTTATTAACAACGTTAACAAGAGGTATTTTAATCTCAATTTCCTCTAATTCATGATTTGGAGCATGAATGGGGTTAGAGATTAATTTACTATCATTTATTCCAATAATGATAGAAAAAAAAAATATCTACACCACAGAAGCCTCACTAAAATACTTTATTGTACAAGCAGGGGCTTCATCAATACTATTATTCATAGTAATAATAAGAGCAATAGAAGAAAGAATATTAATTAACTCGGACAACTTATATACACAAATATTAATAAACACACCCCTATTACTAAAAGGGGGGGTCGCCCCAATACATTGGTGATTCCCTGGAGTAATGGAGGGGTTAAACTGAAATAATTGCTTAATTCTAATAACTCTACAAAAATCCGCACCCCTATCCTTAATCTCATACCAAATTAACAATGATATATTCCTAGAAATAATCATTGTAACATCAGTAATAATTGGAGCTATCGGGGGATTAAATCAAACATCACTACGAAAAATCATAACATACTCATCAATTAACCACACAGGTTGAATAATATCGGCAATAATTACAGGAAATGATATATGAGTAACATATTTCACAATCTACTCAATACTAACATTAACAGTAGTGTCGATTGTAAAAACCACCAAATTATCTTTCGTTAACCAAATAGCAATAACAGAAAAGAAGAACAAACTAACAAAATTCCTTGTATTCACAAGAATTTTATCATTAGGAGGTTTGCCGCCATTCTTGGGATTTATACCAAAATGAATAGTCATTCAAGCTATAATAACCAACGAAATAAAAACAACAGCCACAATAATGGTTTTAATATCAGTAGTAACGTTATATTACTACATACGAATGACATACTCAAGTTTAATAATACTACACCTAGAAACAAAATGATTAATTGCCCAACCTATTAATAAAACACCTAAACACATTATTTTATTAACATCAATCTCAATTACGGGGTTAATAATATCAGAAATAATCATGAACTTAGATTAAAGGCTTTAAGTTAAACAAACTAATATCCTTCAAAGCTATAAATAAAGAAAATCTTTAAGCCTTAGTAGCAAAACTACCCCTATAGAATTGCATTCTATAATCACCTAATGAATATAAAGCTATAGTAGAAGGGAAAATCCCATAAATAGATTTACAATCTATCACCTAAAATCAGACATTCCACTAATAATTAAACGATGGTTATTCTCAACAAACCATAAAGATATTGGAACATTATACTTCATCTTCGGGGCATGATCCGGAATATTAGGAACATCATTAAGAATATTAATCCGAGCAGAACTTGGTCAACCAGGATCCTTAATTGGAGACGACCAAATTTACAATGTAATCGTAACCGCACATGCATTTATCATAATCTTTTTCATGGTTATACCAATTCTAATTGGGGGTTTTGGAAATTGATTAGTACCACTCATACTTGGGGCCCCTGATATAGCATTTCCACGAATGAATAACATAAGATTTTGACTACTCCCACCCTCACTTACACTCCTCCTAACCAGAAGTATAGTAGAAAGAGGAGCTGGAACAGGGTGAACAGTGTATCCCCCGTTAGCTAGAGGAATCGCCCATGCGGGAGCATCAGTAGATTTAACAATTTTCTCCTTACACCTAGCAGGTGTATCGTCAATTTTAGGAGCAGTAAACTTTATCTCAACAGCAATTAATATAAAACCATCAAGTATGAAATCTGAACAAATACCCCTATTTGTATGAGCAGTAATTATTACCGCCACCTTATTATTACTATCACTACCAGTACTAGCAGGGGCTATCACAATATTATTAACTGATCGAAATTTGAACACCTCCTTCTTTGACCCAGCGGGAGGTGGAGACCCAATTCTTTACCAACACTTATTTTGATTTTTCGGACATCCAGAAGTATATATTCTAATTCTCCCAGGATTTGGGATAATTTCCCACATCATTTCCCATGAAAGAGGAAAAAAAGAAGCTTTTGGAAACCTAGGAATAATCTTTGCCATACTAGCAATTGGGTTATTAGGATTTGTAGTATGAGCACATCATATATTTACAGTAGGAATAGATGTCGATACACGAGCATATTTTACATCAGCTACAATAATTATTGCAGTACCAACTGGAATTAAAATCTTCAGATGATTAGCAACAATCCAAGGATCAAAATTATCATATAGACCCACATGCTTATGATCAATAGGATTTGTTTTCCTATTTACAATAGGGGGGCTAACGGGGGTAGTCCTAGCAAATTCATCAATCGATATTGTACTACATGACACATATTATGTAGTAGCTCACTTCCACTACGTTCTATCAATAGGAGCCGTATTCGCTATCATAGCCGGATTTATCCACTGATACCCATTATTTACAGGACTAACAATAAATCCAAAATGATTGAAAACTCAATTCACAATTATATTCCTGGGAGTAAATATAACGTTCTTCCCGCAACACTTCCTAGGACTAGCTGGAATACCACGACGATATTCAGATTATCCAGATGCATACACTACATGAAATATTATCTCATCAATGGGGTCAACCATCTCATTTATTGGAGTGATAATGTTTATTTACATTTTATGAGAAAGAATAAGAACTAAACGACAAGTGTTAAGATCAACACATACAAGAAACTCAATTGAATGAATCCAAGATCTGCCCCCATCAGAACACAGATATTCAGAACTACCAACAATTATCAATTAATAAAATCTAATATGGCAGAGAAGTGCAGTGGATTTAAGCTCCACAAATAAAGTACTAAAAACTTTTATTAGAAAATGACAACATGATCATGCATGAATTTACAAGATAGAGCATCACCAATCATAGAACAACTAATCTTCTTCCATGATCATACCATAATAATCATCACAATAATTCTAGCAATAGTATTATACTTCATAGCATCAACAATTATTAACGAACTCGTAGACCGATATATACTAGAAGGTCAAACAATAGAACTAATATGAACAATTGTGCCAGCAGTAATTCTTCTATTCATCACCACTCCATCTTTACGATTATTATACCTTATAGACGAAATCCACAACCCAATTATAACAATTAAAACTATTGGACACCAATGATACTGAAGTTATGAATACTCAGACTTCGTCAACGTTGAATTCGACTCATATATAACACCATATGAGGGAGACAATAAAAGAATATTCCGACTACTAGAAACAGATAACCACGTAACTTTACCAATACACTCATTCATCCGAATTATCGTAACAGCTGCTGATGTACTTCACTCGTGAACAATCCCTAGATTGGGGATCAAAGCCGATGCAACACCAGGCCGATTAAATCAATCAAGATTTATAATCAACCGCCCTGGACTACTTTATGGTCAATGCTCAGAAATCTGCGGAGCAAACCACAGATTCATACCCATCGTAATTGAAAGAGTATCAACAGAGAATTTTATTGAATGAATTAAAAAACTAAGCGAATCAATAGGTGACTGAAAGCAAGTAATGGTCTCTTAAACCAAATAATAGTAAATTAGCAATTACTCCTATTGGGGGGATTAGTTAAAAATAACATTAGATCGTCAAACTAAAATAACCAAATAAATGGTATCCCCCTCATCCCACAAATAATACCCCTTAGATGATTAATTTTATTCATCTCGTTTTCAACAATTTTCGTATTATTCAACACAATAAACTACTTCTCATTTACCCAAACAAATAAAAAGATACAAAAAAAAATTAAATTAACAAAAAAAAACAAACTGAAAATGATAAGAAACTTATTCTCAGTATTTGACCCATCAACAAACATATTTAACACATCAATAAATTGATTAAGAACTATATTAGGATTATTAATCATCCCCACAATAATATGAATAATTCCATCTCGAAACAACGCAGCATGAAATAAAACAATAAAAAAAATACACGAAGAGCTTAAAACACTCCTAGGAACAAAAAAAATCAACAACGGAAGAACACTTATATTCACGTCATTATTCTCAATAATCCTAATAAACAATACTTTAGGCTTATTCCCATACATCTTTACTAGAACCAGACACCTAACATTAACATTAACAATAGCCTTACCATTATGAACAAGATTTATAATATTCGGATGAATCAACAACACTAAACACATATTAACCCACCTTGTACCACAAGGAACACCACCGATCCTAATACCATTTATAGTGTGCATTGAAACAATCAGAAACATTATTCGCCCAGGAACATTAGCTATCCGATTAACAGCAAATATAATTGCAGGTCACCTATTAATAACACTACTAGGAGAAAATGGATCATCAATAGCATACTCAATAATCAGCATCCTAATTATTACACAGATTGCTCTACTAACATTAGAGACAGCAGTAGCAATCATTCAATCATATGTATTCGCAGTACTAAGAACATTATATTCTAGAGAAATCAATTAAAATGACAAACCACATAAATCACACATTCCACATAGTAAACCAAAGACCATGACCTCTTATTGGAGCAATGGGAGCCATAATCACATTAACTGGAACAATTAAATGATTCCACCAATATGAACAAACACTAATAAGAATTGGAATAATCACAATAATCATAACAACCATCCAATGATGACGAGATATTACACGAGAGGGCACATACCAAGGATTACATACAAGAAAAGTAACTAAAGGGTTACGATGAGGTATAATCCTATTCATTACATCAGAAGTATTCTTCTTCGTCTCCTTCTTTTGAGCATTTTTCCACAGAAGATTATCACCAACAAACGAACTCGGATCAATGTGACCACCAACTGGAATTCAAGTATTTAATCCCCTACAAATTCCACTTCTAAATACCGCAATCCTCCTATCATCAGGGGTAACTATCACTTGAGCACATCATAGAATCTTAGAAAACAATTATAACCAGGGGTTACAAGGACTATTTATAACTGTAATCCTAGGATTATATTTCACAGCACTACAAGCATACGAATATATAGAATCACCATTCACTATTGCCGACTCGGTTTATGGAGCCACGTTCTTTGTAGCAACAGGATTCCATGGTCTCCATGTAATCATTGGAACAACCTTCCTAATCACATGTTTAATACGACACCTAACACTTCATTTCTCATCAAACCACCATATAGGATTTGAAGCAGCCGCATGATATTGACATTTTGTAGATGTAGTATGACTATTCTTATATATCTCAATTTACTGATGAGGAAGATAACCAAATAAATTTATCTAATATAAAAAGTATACTTGACTTCCAATCAAGAAGTTCAAAAAATGAGATAAATAATAAAAATAGTAACAACAATAATAACAACAATCATAATACTATCAACAATTATCATAATAATTGCGACAGCAATATCAAAAAAAAACATTGAAGACCGAGAAAAAAGATCACCATTTGAGTGCGGGTTTGACCCCATGGGATCTGCACGACTCCCGTTTTCCTTACGATTTTTCCTAATCGCAATTATATTTCTAGTATTCGACGTAGAAATTGCACTCCTATTACCAATAACAATCGTGATAACAAGATCAAACATAATATCATGAGCCACAATCAGAACATTATTTATTGTAATCCTAATCATCGGGTTATATCACGAATGAAATCAAGGATCCTTAGAGTGAGCAGAATAAGGGATTGTAGTTAATAATAACATTTGGTTTGCAATCAAAAAGTACTAATATAGTCTATCTCAAAGTAAGAAGCGATTAACGCAATCAATTTCGACCTGATCTTAGATAAATTTTATCCTTACTTAAAATTAACTGAAACCAAATAGAGGTATATTACTGTTAATAATAAAAATGAATAACCAAATTCCAGTTAAAGAAATGAATAGATTAAGTGAAAGCTGCTAACTTATCACTATAGCGGTTAAAATCCGTTTACATTTCTATTTATATAGTTTAAAAAAAACATTACACTTTCACTGTAAAAATAAATAAATATTTTATAAATACTTAAAGATAAAAATATCTCAATAACATCTTCAATGTTATGCTCTAAATAAGCTATTCAAGTACATAAATATAAAAAAAACTAACAAATTAATCCAAACAACAATAAAAAATATATAAACCCTAAGACTACCATACTGCAACCATTGATTGCCCTTAGCCAAAAAAGAAAAAAACCAAAAAAGACCCTGACCACCAAAAAACTCTCTCCAACCGGAATCAAAAGACTTAATAATAACATATCCATAATTCAAAGGAAACAAAGAAACACCATAAACAAAAACATAAGGTATAAACCACATAGACCCAAAAAAAAAAGAAGACTTATATAAAAATATAGAAAAAAGAAACTCACCTAAATCAACCTTAGATAATTCATAACCTAACCAACCACCCAAAATTCTAACTAACAAAACTGAAGTCCTCAAATAAAAAGGCAAGCAAATAACAAAAGGGGTAGGAAAAATTAATCATCTCAACATTCTACCACCAAAAATAACAACAACAAGTAAACCCAACATACCAGTACATATATTATTACCAGCATCCTCAAAAGAACAAAAAGAAGACAAATTAAAATCACCGAACAAAACATAATAAAATAAACGGAAAGAATAACAAACAGTTAAACCAGTAGACAAAAAAAACAATAGCAAACCAAAAAAATTAAAATAACCTAATAAAACCATCTCCAAAATAAGATCCCTAGAATAAAAACCAGCCAAAAACGGCATACCACACAAAGCAAAACTAGAAACAACCAAACAAGAAGAAGTAAAAGGCATAAAAAAAGAAACACCACCCATAAAACGAATATCTTGAGAATCACCCATAACATGAATAACCACCCCCGCACACATAAACAAAAGAGCCTTAAACAAAGCATGAGTTAACAGATGAAAAAAGGCCAATTCAGGAAAACCAAAAGAAACAATACCAACTATTAACCCCAATTGACTAAGAGTAGAGAGAGCAATAACCCTCCTCAAATCAAACTCAAAATTAGCCCCCAAACCAGATATAAACATAGTTAAACCCGAAACCAACAACAAAAATCTATTAAGAGAATCACCAAAAGAACATCTAAAACGAATAAGCAAATAAACACCAGCAGTAACTAAAGTAGAAGAATGAACTAAAGCAGAAACAGGAGTAGGAGCTGCCATAGCAGCTGGCAATCAAGAAGAAAAAGGAATCTGAGCTCTCCTAGTTATAGCAGCCAAAACAACAAGAAAGGAAATAAAATTCATTTCCATTCTACCCCTTATAAAAAACAAATAATACACATAATTCCAACTACCAAAATTAAACATCCAAGCAATAGATATTAAAAGAGCAACATCACCAACACGATTAGACAAAGCAGTCAACATACCAGCACCATAAGATTTAAAATTCTGATAATAAATAACCAAACAATAAGAAACTAACCCCAAACCATCTCAACCTAATAAAATTCTGATTAAATTAGGTCTTAAAATCAAAAACATCATAGAAACAACAAACAACAAAACCAAATAAATAAAACGATAAATATTCAAATCCCCATGTATATAATCATCTCTATAAAGAACAACTAAAGAAGAAATAAAAAAAACAAAACCCAAGAAAAATAAGGATATTCAATCAAAAAGAAGAGTCATAACCACAGAACTAGAATTCAAGGTAATAATATCCCACTCAATAAAATAAACTAAGTCCTTAACAACAAAAACAAAACCAACAAAAAAAGACAAAATACCAAAAAATAAAAGGAAAAAAAAACTAACAAAACAAATTGAAATAAAATTCACGACCCAAGGCAAAAAATGCATCATTGACACCACAAACCAATATTTTAATTAAACTACTTAAATTTTTATAACCAAAAAGAAACGACATCTCTAAACAAAATAAACAAATTTAATGGAAACCAGTGCAAAAAAACCAATAAAAATTCACGAACATAAAACATTGAACATGAATAAATACCCGAATAAAAACTACCATGCTGACTATAAGAATATATATATAAAGTATAAGCAGCACCAAAAAAAGACAAACCCCCCAACATCAATATAGTCAACCAAGACCAAGAAATCAAACTTCTAAATAAAACAACCTCACCTAACAAATTCAAAGAAGGAGGAGCTGCTATATTACAAGATCTCAATAAAAACCACCATATAGACATTCTGGGTATCAAACACATTAAACCCCTATTAACCAATAAACTACGACTACCCGTCCGCTCATAAACAATATTAACAAGACAAAACAAACCAGAAGAACATAAACCATGAGCAATCATCAAAACATAAGAACCACAAAACCCCCAATAATTGACAGTCATAATACCACAAACAACAATACCCATATGAGCAACAGAAGAATAAGCAACTAATGACTTCAAATCAGTCTGACGCAAACAAACCAATCTAACCAAAAACCCACCTAACAAACTAATAGAAATCCAGAAAAAATTCAAATTAAAAGAAAAATTAACTAAAAAAACCATAACACGAATTAAACCATAACCACCCAACTTCAACAAAACACCAGCCAAAATCATTGAACCAGAAATAGGTGCTTCAACATGAGCCTTAGGTAACCACAAATGAACTAAAAATAAAGGAATCCTAACCAAAAAAGCAAAGACTATGCAAAAATAAAAAAAAACTCTCGACAAACAAGGATCAAACAAAAAAAAAAAACACAGCAAACCAGAAGAATTATAAATCCCAATAACACCAATCAACAAAGGCAAGGAAGCAAATAAAGTATATAAAATCAAATAAATACCAGCCTGAAGACGCTCAGGCTGATAACCCCAACCCAAAATTAAAAACAAAGTAGGAACAAGTCTACCCTCAAAAAACAAGTAAAAAGAAAACAAATCAACACTACCAAACGAACAAAATAATATAATCATCAAAAACAAAATCATAAACAAAAAAAATTCAGAAAAATAAGAAGAACGAAAAACTGACTCTCTAGCTAACAACATCAATGAACAAATCCAAAATCTAAGAAAAATTAAACCATAAGAAATATAATCACAACCTAAAAAATAACTAAGATTACCCCAACAAAAAAAATAAGGAAAAACAAAAAAAAAAGACAAACACAAGAAAAACAAGAAAGAATTAATCAATCACCAAAAATTTAAAAAACACAAAGGGATCAAAAAAATTAAAGAAAATAAAAACCTTAACATTGAAGCATCCCAAAAGAACGATAATAATCATTCCCATATCTACGAATTATTGAAACAAGAATAGATAAACCCAAAGAACCCTCACAAACAGAAAAAACTAAAAAAACAATAACAAAATAAAACTCATAATTAAA
>NW_028259256.1:0-33167 GCF_977971745.1 Zootermopsis nevadensis | reverse complement strand
CACCAAAAGAACATCTAAAACGAATAAGCAAATAAACACCAGCAGTAACTAAAGTAGAAGAATGAACTAAAGCAGAAACAGGAGTAGGAGCTGCCATAGCAGCTGGCAATCAAGAAGAAAAAGGAATCTGAGCTCTCCTAGTTATAGCAGCCAAAACAACAAGAAAGGAAATAAAATTCATTTCCATTCTACCCCTTA
This sequence comes from Zootermopsis nevadensis, assembly GCF_977971745.1. Lineage (NCBI taxonomy): Eukaryota > Metazoa > Arthropoda > Insecta > Blattodea > Termopsidae > Zootermopsis > Zootermopsis nevadensis. The sequence continues at coordinate 32,969 of NW_028259256.1, read as the reverse complement.
TAAAAAACAAATAATACACATAATTCCAACTACCAAAATTAAACATCCAAGCAATAGATATTAAAAGAGCAACATCACCAACACGATTAGACAAAGCAGTCAACATACCAGCACCATAAGATTTAAAATTCTGATAATAAATAACCAAACAATAAGAAACTAACCCCAAACCATCTCAACCTAATAAAATTCTGATTAAATTAGGTCTTAAAATCAAAAACATCATAGAAACAACAAACAACAAAACCAAATAAATAAAACGATAAATATTCAAATCCCCATGTATATAATCATCTCTATAAAGAACAACTAAAGAAGAAATAAAAAAAACAAAACCCAAGAAAAATAAGGATATTCAATCAAAAAGAAGAGTCATAACCACAGAACTAGAATTCAAGGTAATAATATCCCACTCAATAAAATAAACTAAGTCCTTAACAACAAAAACAAAACCAACAAAAAAAGACAAAATACCAAAAAATAAAAGGAAAAAAAAACTAACAAAACAAATTGAAATAAAATTCACGACCCAAGGCAAAAAATGCATCATTGACACCACAAACCAATATTTTAATTAAACTACTTAAATTTTTATAACCAAAAAGAAACGACATCTCTAAACAAAATAAACAAATTTAATGGAAACCAGTGCAAAAAAACCAATAAAAATTCACGAACATAAAACATTGAACATGAATAAATACCCGAATAAAAACTACCATGCTGACTATAAGAATATATATATAAAGTATAAGCAGCACCAAAAAAAGACAAACCCCCCAACATCAATATAGTCAACCAAGACCAAGAAATCAAACTTCTAAATAAAACAACCTCACCTAACAAATTCAAAGAAGGAGGAGCTGCTATATTACAAGATCTCAATAAAAACCACCATATAGACATTCTGGGTATCAAACACATTAAACCCCTATTAACCAATAAACTACGACTACCCGTCCGCTCATAAACAATATTAACAAGACAAAACAAACCAGAAGAACATAAACCATGAGCAATCATCAAAACATAAGAACCACAAAACCCCCAATAATTGACAGTCATAATACCACAAACAACAATACCCATATGAGCAACAGAAGAATAAGCAACTAATGACTTCAAATCAGTCTGACGCAAACAAACCAATCTAACCAAAAACCCACCTAACAAACTAATAGAAATCCAGAAAAAATTCAAATTAAAAGAAAAATTAACTAAAAAAACCATAACACGAATTAAACCATAACCACCCAACTTCAACAAAACACCAGCCAAAATCATTGAACCAGAAATAGGTGCTTCAACATGAGCCTTAGGTAACCACAAATGAACTAAAAATAAAGGAATCCTAACCAAAAAAGCAAAGACTATGCAAAAATAAAAAAAAACTCTCGACAAACAAGGATCAAACAAAAAAAAAAAACACAGCAAACCAGAAGAATTATAAATCCCAATAACACCAATCAACAAAGGCAAGGAAGCAAATAAAGTATATAAAATCAAATAAATACCAGCCTGAAGACGCTCAGGCTGATAACCCCAACCCAAAATTAAAAACAAAGTAGGAACAAGTCTACCCTCAAAAAACAAGTAAAAAGAAAACAAATCAACACTACCAAACGAACAAAATAATATAATCATCAAAAACAAAATCATAAACAAAAAAAATTCAGAAAAATAAGAAGAACGAAAAACTGACTCTCTAGCTAACAACATCAATGAACAAATCCAAAATCTAAGAAAAATTAAACCATAAGAAATATAATCACAACCTAAAAAATAACTAAGATTACCCCAACAAAAAAAATAAGGAAAAACAAAAAAAAAAGACAAACACAAGAAAAACAAGAAAGAATTAATCAATCACCAAAAATTTAAAAAACACAAAGGGATCAAAAAAATTAAAGAAAATAAAAACCTTAACATTGAAGCATCCCAAAAGAACGATAATAATCATTCCCATATCTACGAATTATTGAAACAAGAATAGATAAACCCAAAGAACCCTCACAAACAGAAAAAACTAAAAAAACAATAACAAAATAAAACTCATAATTAAAACCACATAAATAATAATACATCAAAACAAACAAAGACAAAACCATAAACTCTAAACTCAATAAAGTAATCAACAAATGCTTACGATCCATACAAAAAACCCACAAACCACAAAGAAAAAAGGTAGAAAAATAAAAAAATATTAACATTAAAAAGTCTTAATAATTTAATAAAAATATTGGTCTTGTAAATCAAAAATGAGAAAAACCTCTTAAGACTTCAGAGAAAAGAAAACCCTATCATTAATTCCCAAAACTAACATTTTTATTAAACTACACTCTGATATTATAAAAACAATAGTAATCTCAAGAACATCAATAAGAATAATATTCACACAAATAAAACACCCTATAGCCATAGGAATAATCACAATAATACAAACCATCTTAACATGCACAATTAGAGGAATAATAAACCAAAAATTCTGATTCCCATATATTTTATTCCTAGTATTCCTAGGAGGAATACTAGTACTATTCATCTACATAACAAGACTAGCATCAAATGAAATAATATTTTTATCAATAAAACTATCAGCAGCAACAGCAATCATGACAGCAATAATATTCATAATAAGAATAGAGGAATCATACACATGAACATATGAACATAAATTAAGAGCAAACGAAAAAACAAACTTAATATTAGAAAAATTCTATAACCTACCTACAGGATCAACAACACTTATATTAGCCCTATATCTACTATTAACACTAATTGTAGTTGCAAAAATCACAAATATTTCAGAAGGACCATTACGAAAATCAAAATAATGAATAAACCCATACGAAAAAACCACCCACTAATCAAAATTATAAACAACGCACTAGTAGATCTACCCACCCCATCAAATATTAGAACATGATGAAACTTTGGATCCTTATTAGGATTATGTTTAGGTATACAAATCATCACAGGACTATTCCTAGCTATACACTACTGCCCCAACACTGAATCAGCATTCTCAAGAGTAGTACACATTTGCCGAGATGTAAATTATGGGTGATTACTACGAACACTACACGCTAACGGAGGATCAATATTCTTCATTTGCATATACATACACATTGGACGAAATATATACTACGGATCATACAACTTCACAGAAACATGAAATATTGGAGTAGTAGTAATCTTCTTCACTACTATAGGAACAGCTTTTATAGGATATGTACTACCATGGGGGCAAATATCATTCTGAGGGGCAACAGTAATCACTAATTTACTATCAGCAATCCCATATGTAGGAACAGAACTAGTACAATGAGTTTGAGGGGGATTCGCCGTAGACAACGCCACTTTAAATCGATTCTTCACATTACACTTCCTAATACCATTTATAATTCTAGCAATAGTAATTATTCACTTAACATTCCTACACCAAACAGGATCAAACAACCCAACAGGAATAAATAGAAATACCGACAAAATCCCATTCCACCCATACTTCACTATCAAAGACACAGTAGGATTCATTTTATTAATTATAATATTATCAATATTATCACTAAAAGAACCTTACCTTCTTGGAGATCCAGACAACTTTATCCCTGCAAACCCACTAGTAACACCAATTCATATTCAACCCGAATGATATTTCCTATTTGCATACGCAATCTTACGATCAATTCCTAATAAATTAGGAGGAGTAATTGCTCTATTTATATCAATCGCAATCTTATTAATCCTACCCCTACAAAAAACCAAATTCCGAGGAACACAGTTCTACCCAATCAACCAAATTATATTCTGGCTAATAACAAACACTGTAATCCTATTAACATGAATTGGAGCCCGACCAGTTGAAGAACCATATATTATAACAGGACAAATACTAACAGTAATATACTTCTCATACTACATCACGAACCCAATAATAACAAAAATGTGAGACAAGACAACAAAATAGTCGGAAAGCTTTATGATAAGCAAATACCTTGAAAGTAAGAGAAAGGAGTTTAAATCCCCTACCGACTTAAAACATACTCAAATTAATACACTAAAACAAAGAGTAAAAAAATAACCTAACACCCAAAACAAAAATTAAATAATTCAAAGAAACAGGCAAAAAACTCCTCCAAGATATATACATCAACCTATCATAACGAAAACGAGGCAAAGTACCACGAACCCAAACAAATAAAAAAGAAACAAAAGAAACCCTTAAAAAGAAAAAAAAAGAATACAAATCACAACCCAAAAACATAACACAAAACAAAACACTCATAAACAAAATTCTAGCATACTCAGCCAAAAAAATTAAAGCAAACCCTCCAGATCTATACTCAACATTAAAACCAGAAACCAACTCAGACTCACCCTCAGCAAAATCAAAAGGAGTTCGATTAGTCTCCGCCAAACAAGAAACAAATCAAACTAAAACCAAAGGCAAAGAAAAAAAAACTAACCAAACATAAAACTGAAAATAAAAAAAAGAAACCAAATTATAACCACAAACCAAAAAAACAAAAGACAATAAAATCAAAGCAAGTCTAACCTCATAAGAAATAGATTGAGCAACTGCACGCATACACCCCAACAAAGAATAATTAGAATTAGAAGACCAACCAGCAACCATAAGAGAATAAACACCAAGTCTAGTACAACACAAAAAAAACAATAAACCTAAATCAAAAGAAAAAAAACCACCAAAATAAGGAATAACCAACCAAATAATTAAAGAAAGAAACAAACCAAACACAGGAGCAAAATAATAAGGCAAATAATTAGAAACATAAGGAAAACACTGCTCCCTAACAAACAACTTAACCACATCTCTAAAAGGTTGAAGCAAACCTAAAAACCCCACCCTATTAGGACCCTTACGAATATGAATATAACCTAAAACCCTACGCTCAAGTAAAGTAAGAAAAGCTACACCAACCATAACAAAAATAGACAATAAAAAAAAAACAACAAACAAAAATAAAAAGTCATTAAACACTACTACATATAAAATAAATTTATATTAGAAGATTCTAAATCCACTGCACTTCTCTGCCAAAATAGTAATTAATAATAATCAAACAACATAAAATTATTTATTGAAAGTGGTCCTTTCGTACTAACTCACAAAACAAATTATAGATAGAAACCAACCTGGCTCACGCCGGTCTGAACTCAGATCATGTAGGATTTTAAAGGTCGAACAGACCTAATCAATTAAAGCTTCTACACCAAAAATTCACCCTAATCCAACATCGAGGTCGCAAACCCCCCTGTCAATAAGAACTTTCAAGAAAGATTACGCTGTTATCCCTAAGGTAATTTAATCTTAAAATCAATAATAAAGGATCAAAAAAAATATAAATAAATAAACAAAAAAAAGAAGAGTTAAACAAATCTCCTAGCCGCCCCAGCAAAATAAACAAAACAATATTAAAAAAAACCAACAAAAAAATCATCACAAATATAAAACTCTATAGGGTCTTCTCGTCCCATAAAAAAATTTAGGTATTCTTACCTAAAACCAAAATTCAATACATCAAAAAGAGACAGATTATATCTCGTCAAACCATTCATTCCAGCCCACAATTAAAAGACTAATGATTATGCTACCTTTGCACGGTCAAAATACCGCGGCCCTTCAAAAAAATCAGCGGGCAGGCCATACCTCAAAAAAACACAAGAGAAGTTGTTTTTGATAAACAGGCGGATATAAAAATTGCCGAATTCCTTTTAAAGAAATAAAAAATAAAACACAAAATAAAAAAGAATATACTAATCCTACCATTATTACAAATAAAAAACAATTAAAAAATAAACCCCAGTAAAAAATTAAACAAAACATAAAGAAAAAATAACTAAAAATAAAATTTGAACATACTTAAAAAGATAGTTAACATAAAACCCACCAAAATAAACAAAACAAAACAAATTATAAAAATATGAAACGAAGCTAAACCCCCGAAACATTTGCAAAAAATAAAAATAACCTAAGAAAAAGAAACTTTAAATAAATTACATGAATTAAATTCATTTCCCAAGGAACCAGATACCATCAAATACGAATAGCATATCACCACCAATAAAATATTATTAATGCTTATAAAACAGCAACTAAAATAAATAATTAACTCACTTGAAATCGGGAAATAGAAAATAAATAATAAAATTTAATAAGCCCTGATACACAAGGTACAACAAACAAAATAAACTTTCAAAAAACAAAATAAATAAACCTATACAGTACAAAGTAAACTATAATTAAAAAAATCAAACCAAAAAAATATACAATGACAATAAAATACTTCCATTAAAACAAAATAAAAACCATTAAAAACAATAAACTACATATCAAATCAGACCACACTGAATCGCACAGCAAACTCTCCAATGTAAATGAAAATACCTCCTAGGTATATAATCTGTATCATTCCAGCTACACCTTCCGGTACAACCACTCTGTTACGACTTATCTCGCCTCTTAAACAACGAGAGCGACGGGCGATGTGTACATACTTTAGAACCAAAATCACAAAAACAATCTTCAAATAATTACAATCAAATCCAATTTCATGAAAGAAATTTCAACAAACAATCCAAAATTAATAACAATGTAATCCACCACCAACTTAAATAAAAGCTGCACCTTGACCTGAAATAAACCAAAATAAAGGAAAGAAAAAATTATAACCCTAAAAAGATTCTCATTATAACGGCGGTATACAAACAAAAAAAATAAGCAAGGTCCAACGCGGATTATCGATAATAGGGCAGATTCCTCTGAACGGAATAAAATACCGCCAAATTCTTTAAGTTTCAAGAACATAACTAATACTACTCAGGCCACAAAATTAACATCAAAAATAATAGGGTATCTAATCCTAGTCTAAAAAAAGATTTCATAGCCTACAAAACAACAAGGGGGAAAAACAAGAAATTGAAATTTCACCAAAAATCAAAAGAAATTAAACCCAAAAATTAAATAAAACTATCAACCAAAAAATATTTGCTTGAGCTCCATGTATAACCGCGGCTGCTGGCACAAATTTAACCAACTCTAAAAAATATAACTAAATCTGAGTCACCTCAATATATAAAAATAAATAATGCGAATAAAAAAACAAAACAACATTAAGAAAAAACAAATCACGCAAAAACTTACATATAAAAAAAATTAAGAACAAACATAAAAGCAAGAATAAAACTACTCTCTATAAACAACAACAACAAGAAAGGTACGACAAAAAAAAGTACAAACAACAAAAACCAAGTAACAAGCAAGAGTACCCCCCACCCACAAACCAACCAAAAAATCTTTTTCTTGCCCAACTCTAATAGATCAAAACTTTTCAAAGACCAACCATGAAAATAAAACTACTCTATAAACAACAACAACAAGAAAGGTACGACAAAAAAAAGTACAAACAACAAAAACCAAGTAACAAGCAAGAGTACTCCCTTTTTTAGATCTCATTTTTTTTAGATTTACAAAATGAGATCTAAAAACTATATAAATGTTTATCTTAATAGAATTAATACATCAATAAGATAAATAATTTAAAATAAGTAATTATTTAATATGACTTATATTTAATATAAGATTCAATTTATCTTATTAAATATATTATATATATAGAATCTAAAATTTTCTTTTTAGGTATTTGTATTCAATATAATTAATTTTATTATAATAATACTTATTTAAAATAAATCCTATCTTTAGTAACTTAAATCAATTCTATTCAAATAATTAATTTTATTAATATAGGTTATTATTATATAAAAAACACACCTTAAAGAAAACTAACAAACAGAGAACAAAATAAAAATCACTAAAACCAAAACAAACCCCAAAAACAAAAACCAAACCGCCCCAAAAAAAATAACATAAAATACAAAAAAAAAACACAAAACAAAACAAAACAAAACAAAACAAAACAAAACAAAACAAAACAAAATGGAGTGCCTGAAAAAGGATTACTATGATAGGGTAAATAATGTATAAAAATACCTCCATTACGTTAAATAGAGTCAAACCATTCCCTGAAATATCAAAAATTCCCGTGCACCATACACTAAAACGTAAAAATTAGAAAAGTAAGCTAATAAAGCTAATGGGTTCATACCCCATAAATAGAGTAAATACTCTCTCTTCTAATGCCCAACAACTCAACAAAAATCAAAAATCTTATTAACAACGTTAACAAGAGGTATTTTAATCTCAATTTCCTCTAATTCATGATTTGGAGCATGAATGGGGTTAGAGATTAATTTACTATCATTTATTCCAATAATGATAGAAAAAAAAAATATCTACACCACAGAAGCCTCACTAAAATACTTTATTGTACAAGCAGGGGCTTCATCAATACTATTATTCATAGTAATAATAAGAGCAATAGAAGAAAGAATATTAATTAACTCGGACAACTTATATACACAAATATTAATAAACACACCCCTATTACTAAAAGGGGGGGTCGCCCCAATACATTGGTGATTCCCTGGAGTAATGGAGGGGTTAAACTGAAATAATTGCTTAATTCTAATAACTCTACAAAAATCCGCACCCCTATCCTTAATCTCATACCAAATTAACAATGATATATTCCTAGAAATAATCATTGTAACATCAGTAATAATTGGAGCTATCGGGGGATTAAATCAAACATCACTACGAAAAATCATAACATACTCATCAATTAACCACACAGGTTGAATAATATCGGCAATAATTACAGGAAATGATATATGAGTAACATATTTCACAATCTACTCAATACTAACATTAACAGTAGTGTCGATTGTAAAAACCACCAAATTATCTTTCGTTAACCAAATAGCAATAACAGAAAAGAAGAACAAACTAACAAAATTCCTTGTATTCACAAGAATTTTATCATTAGGAGGTTTGCCGCCATTCTTGGGATTTATACCAAAATGAATAGTCATTCAAGCTATAATAACCAACGAAATAAAAACAACAGCCACAATAATGGTTTTAATATCAGTAGTAACGTTATATTACTACATACGAATGACATACTCAAGTTTAATAATACTACACCTAGAAACAAAATGATTAATTGCCCAACCTATTAATAAAACACCTAAACACATTATTTTATTAACATCAATCTCAATTACGGGGTTAATAATATCAGAAATAATCATGAACTTAGATTAAAGGCTTTAAGTTAAACAAACTAATATCCTTCAAAGCTATAAATAAAGAAAATCTTTAAGCCTTAGTAGCAAAACTACCCCTATAGAATTGCATTCTATAATCACCTAATGAATATAAAGCTATAGTAGAAGGGAAAATCCCATAAATAGATTTACAATCTATCACCTAAAATCAGACATTCCACTAATAATTAAACGATGGTTATTCTCAACAAACCATAAAGATATTGGAACATTATACTTCATCTTCGGGGCATGATCCGGAATATTAGGAACATCATTAAGAATATTAATCCGAGCAGAACTTGGTCAACCAGGATCCTTAATTGGAGACGACCAAATTTACAATGTAATCGTAACCGCACATGCATTTATCATAATCTTTTTCATGGTTATACCAATTCTAATTGGGGGTTTTGGAAATTGATTAGTACCACTCATACTTGGGGCCCCTGATATAGCATTTCCACGAATGAATAACATAAGATTTTGACTACTCCCACCCTCACTTACACTCCTCCTAACCAGAAGTATAGTAGAAAGAGGAGCTGGAACAGGGTGAACAGTGTATCCCCCGTTAGCTAGAGGAATCGCCCATGCGGGAGCATCAGTAGATTTAACAATTTTCTCCTTACACCTAGCAGGTGTATCGTCAATTTTAGGAGCAGTAATATCTCAACAGCAATTAATATAAAACCATCAAGTATGAAATCTGAACAAATACCCCTATTTGTATGAGCAGTAATTATTACCGCCACCTTATTATTACTATCACTACCAGTACTAGCAGGGGCTATCACAATATTATTAACTGATCGAAATTTGAACACCTCCTTCTTTGACCCAGCGGGAGGTGGAGACCCAATTCTTTACCAACACTTATTTTGATTTTTCGGACATCCAGAAGTATATATTCTAATTCTCCCAGGATTTGGGATAATTTCCCACATCATTTCCCATGAAAGAGGAAAAAAAGAAGCTTTTGGAAACCTAGGAATAATCTTTGCCATACTAGCAATTGGGTTATTAGGATTTGTAGTATGAGCACATCATATATTTACAGTAGGAATAGATGTCGATACACGAGCATATTTTACATCAGCTACAATAATTATTGCAGTACCAACTGGAATTAAAATCTTCAGATGATTAGCAACAATCCAAGGATCAAAATTATCATATAGACCCACATGCTTATGATCAATAGGATTTGTTTTCCTATTTACAATAGGGGGGCTAACGGGGGTAGTCCTAGCAAATTCATCAATCGATATTGTACTACATGACACATATTATGTAGTAGCTCACTTCCACTACGTTCTATCAATAGGAGCCGTATTCGCTATCATAGCCGGATTTATCCACTGATACCCATTATTTACAGGACTAACAATAAATCCAAAATGATTGAAAACTCAATTCACAATTATATTCCTGGGAGTAAATATAACGTTCTTCCCGCAACACTTCCTAGGACTAGCTGGAATACCACGACGATATTCAGATTATCCAGATGCATACACTACATGAAATATTATCTCATCAATGGGGTCAACCATCTCATTTATTGGAGTGATAATGTTTATTTACATTTTATGAGAAAGAATAAGAACTAAACGACAAGTGTTAAGATCAACACATACAAGAAACTCAATTGAATGAATCCAAGATCTGCCCCCATCAGAACACAGATATTCAGAACTACCAACAATTATCAATTAATAAAATCTAATATGGCAGAGAAGTGCAGTGGATTTAAGCTCCACAAATAAAGTACTAAAAACTTTTATTAGAAAATGACAACATGATCATGCATGAATTTACAAGATAGAGCATCACCAATCATAGAACAACTAATCTTCTTCCATGATCATACCATAATAATCATCACAATAATTCTAGCAATAGTATTATACTTCATAGCATCAACAATTATTAACGAACTCGTAGACCGATATATACTAGAAGGTCAAACAATAGAACTAATATGAACAATTGTGCCAGCAGTAATTCTTCTATTCATCACCACTCCATCTTTACGATTATTATACCTTATAGACGAAATCCACAACCCAATTATAACAATTAAAACTATTGGACACCAATGATACTGAAGTTATGAATACTCAGACTTCGTCAACGTTGAATTCGACTCATATATAACACCATATGAGGGAGACAATAAAAGAATATTCCGACTACTAGAAACAGATAACCACGTAACTTTACCAATACACTCATTCATCCGAATTATCGTAACAGCTGCTGATGTACTTCACTCGTGAACAATCCCTAGATTGGGGATCAAAGCCGATGCAACACCAGGCCGATTAAATCAATCAAGATTTATAATCAACCGCCCTGGACTACTTTATGGTCAATGCTCAGAAATCTGCGGAGCAAACCACAGATTCATACCCATCGTAATTGAAAGAGTATCAACAGAGAATTTTATTGAATGAATTAAAAAACTAAGCGAATCAATAGGTGACTGAAAGCAAGTAATGGTCTCTTAAACCAAATAATAGTAAATTAGCAATTACTCCTATTGGGGGGATTAGTTAAAAATAACATTAGATCGTCAAACTAAAATAACCAAATAAATGGTATCCCCCTCATCCCACAAATAATACCCCTTAGATGATTAATTTTATTCATCTCGTTTTCAACAATTTTCGTATTATTCAACACAATAAACTACTTCTCATTTACCCAAACAAATAAAAAGATACAAAAAAAAATTAAATTAACAAAAAAAACAAACTGAAAATGATAAGAAACTTATTCTCAGTATTTGACCCATCAACAAACATATTTAACACATCAATAAATTGATTAAGAACTATATTAGGATTATTAATCATCCCCACAATAATATGAATAATTCCATCTCGAAACAACGCAGCATGAAATAAAACAATAAAAAAAAATACACGAAGAGCTTAAAACACTCCTAGGAACAAAAAAAATCAACAACGGAAGAACACTTATATTCACGTCATTATTCTCAATAATCCTAATAAACAATACTTTAGGCTTATTCCCATACATCTTTACTAGAACCAGACACCTAACATTAACATTAACAATAGCCTTACCATTATGAACAAGATTTATAATATTCGGATGAATTCAACAACACTAAACACATATTAACCCACCTTGTACCACAAGGAACACCACCGATCCTAATACCATTTATAGTGTGCATTGAAACAATCAGAAACATTATTCGCCCAGGAACATTAGCTATCCGATAACAGCAAATATAATTGCAGGTCACCTATTAATAACACTACTAGGAGAAAATGGATCATCAATAGCATACTCAATAATCAGCATCCTAATTATTACACAGATTGCTCTACTAACATTAGAGACAGCAGTAGCAATCATTCAATCATATGTATTCGCAGTACTAAGAACATTATATTCTAGAGAAATCAATTAAAATGACAAACCACATAAATCACACATTCCACATAGTAAACCAAAGACCATGACCTCTTATTGGAGCAATGGGAGCCATAATCACATTAACTGGAACAATTAAATGATTCCACCAATATGAACAAACACTAATAAGAATTGGAATAATCACAATAATCATAACAACCATCCAATGATGACGAGATATTACACGAGAGGGCACATACCAAGGATTACATACAAGAAAAGTAACTAAAGGGTTACGATGAGGTATAATCCTATTCATTACATCAGAAGTATTCTTCTTCGTCTCCTTCTTTTGAGCATTTTTCCACAGAAGATTATCACCAACAAACGAACTCGGATCAATGTGACCACCAACTGGAATTCAAGTATTTAATCCCCTACAAATTCCACTTCTAAATACCGCAATCCTCCTATCATCAGGGGGTAACTATCACTTGAGCACATCATAGAATCTTAGAAAACAATTATAACCAGGGCGTTACAAGGACTATTTATAACTGTAATCCTAGGATTATATTTCACAGCACTACAAGCATACGAATATATAGAATCACCATTCACTATTGCCGACTCGGTTTATGGAGCCACGTTCTTTGTAGCAACAGGATTCCATGGTCTCCATGTAATCATTGGAACAACCTTCCTAATCACATGTTTAATACGACACCTAACACTTCATTTCTCATCAAACCACCATATAGGATTTGAAGCAGCCGCATGATATTGACATTTTGTAGATGTAGTATGACTATTCTTATATATCTCAATTACTGATGAGGAAGATAACCAAATAAATTTATCTAATATAAAAAGTATACTTGACTTCCAATCAAGAAGTTCAAAAAATGAGATAAATAATAAAAATAGTAACAACAATAATAACAACAATCATAATACTATCAACAATTATCATAATAATTGCGACAGCAATATCAAAAAAAAACATTGAAGACCGAGAAAAAAGATCACCATTTGAGTGCGGGTTTGACCCCATGGGATCTGCACGACTCCCGTTTTCCTTACGATTTTTCCTAATCGCAATTATATTTCTAGTATTCGACGTAGAAATTGCACTCCTATTACCAATAACAATCGTGATAACAAGATCAAACATAATATCATGAGCCACAATCAGAACATTATTTATTGTAATCCTAATCATCGGGTTATATCACGAATGAAATCAAGGATCCTTAGAGTGAGCAGAATAAGGGATTGTAGTTAATAATAACATTTGGTTTGCAATCAAAAAGTACTAATATAGTCTATCTCAAAGTAAGAAGCGATTAACGCAATCAATTTCGACCTGATCTTAGATAAATTTTATCCTTACTTAAAATTAACTGAAACCAAATAGAGGTATATTACTGTTAATAATAAAAATGAATAACCAAATTCCAGTTAAAGAAATGAATAGATTAAGTGAAAGCTGCTAACTTATCACTATAGCGGTTAAAATCCGTTTACATTTCTATTTATATAGTTTAAAAAAACATTACACTTTCACTGTAAAAATAAATAAATATTTTATAAATACTTAAAGATAAAAATATCTCAATAACATCTTCAATGTTATGCTCTAAATAAGCTATTCAAGTACATAAATATAAAAAAAACTAACAAATTAATCCAAACAACAATAAAAAATATATAAACCCTAAGACTACCATACTGCAACCATTGATTGCCCTTAGCCAAAAAAGAAAAAAACCAAAAAAGACCCTGACCACCAAAAAACTCTCTCCAACCGGAATCAAAAGACTTAATAATAACATATCCATAATTCAAAGGAAACAAAGAAACACCATAAACAAAAACATAAGGTATAAACCACATAGACCCAAAAAAAAAAGAAGACTTATATAAAAATATAGAAAAAAGAAACTCACCTAAATCAACCTTAGATAATTCATAACCTAACCAACCACCAAAATTCTAACTAACAAAACTGAAGTCCTCAAATAAAAAGGCAAGCAAATAACAAAAGGGGTAGGAAAAATTAATCATCTCAACATTCTACCACCAAAATAACAACAACAAGTAAACCCAACATACCAGTACATATATTATTACCAGCATCCTCAAAAGAACAAAAAGAAGACAAATTAAAATCACCGAACAAAACATAATAAAATAAACGGAAAGAATAACAAACAGTTAAACCAGTAGACAAAAAAACAATAGCAAACCAAAAAAATTAAAATAACCTAATAAAACCATCTCCAAAATAAGATCCCTAGAATAAAAACCAGCCAAAAACGGCATACCACACAAAGCAAAACTAGAAACAACCAAACAAGAAGAAGTAAAAGGCATAAAAAAAGAAACACCACCCATAAAACGAATATCTTGAGAATCACCCATAACATGAATAACCACCCCGCACACATAAACAAAAGAGCCTTAAACAAAGCATGAGTTAACAGATGAAAAAAGGCCAATTCAGGAAAACCAAAAGAAACAATACCAACTATTAACCCCAATTGACTAAGAGTAGAGAGAGCAATAACCCTCCTCAAATCAAACTCAAAATTAGCCCCCAAACCAGATATAAACATAGTTAAACCCGAAACCAACAACAAAAATCTATTAAGAGAATCACCAAAAGAACATCTAAAACGAATAAGCAAATAAACACCAGCAGTAACTAAAGTAGAAGAATGAACTAAAGCAGAAACAGGAGTAGGAGCTGCCATAGCAGCTGGCAATCAAGAAGAAAAAGGAATCTGAGCTCTCCTAGTTATAGCAGCCAAAACAACAAGAAAGGAAATAAAATTCATTTCCATTCTACCCCTTATAAAAAACAAATAATACACATAATTCCAACTACCAAAATTAAACATCCAAGCAATAGATATTAAAAGAGCAACATCACCAACACGATTAGACAAAGCAGTCAACATACCAGCACCATAAGATTTAAAATTCTGATAATAAATAACCAAACAATAAGAAACTAACCCCAAACCATCTCAACCTAATAAAATTCTGATTAAATTAGGTCTTAAAATCAAAAACATCATAGAAACAACAAACAACAAAACCAAATAAATAAAACGATAAATATTCAAATCCCCATGTATATAATCATCTCTATAAAGAACAACTAAAGAAGAAATAAAAAAAACAAAACCCAAGAAAAATAAGGATATTCAATCAAAAAGAAGAGTCATAACCACAGAACTAGAATTCAAGGTAATAATATCCCACTCAATAAAATAAACTAAGTCCTTAACAACAAAAACAAAACCAACAAAAAAAGACAAAATACCAAAAAATAAAAGGAAAAAAAAACTAACAAAACAAATTGAAATAAAATTCACGACCCAAGGCAAAAAATGCATCATTGACACCACAAACCAATATTTTAATTAAACTACTTAAATTTTTATAACCAAAAAGAAACGACATCTCTAAACAAAATAAACAAATTTAATGGAAACCAGTGCAAAAAAACCAATAAAAATTCACGAACATAAAACATTGAACATGAATAAATACCCGAATAAAAACTACCATGCTGACTATAAGAATATATATATAAAGTATAAGCAGCACCAAAAAAAGACAAACCCCCAACATCAATATAGTCAACCAAGACCAAGAAATCAAACTTCTAAATAAAACAACCTCACCTAACAAATTCAAAGAAGGAAGGAGCTGCTATATTACAAGATCTCAATAAAAACCACCATATAGACATTCTGGGTAGCAAACACATTAAACCCCTATTAACCAATAAACTACGACTACCCGTCCGCTCATAAACAATATTAACAAGACAAAAACAAACCAGAAGAACATAAACCATGAGCAATCATCAAAACATAAGAACCACAAAACCCCCAATAATTGACAGTCATAATACCACAAACAACAATACCCATATGAGCAACAGAAGAATAAGCAACTAATGACTTCAAATCAGTCTGACGCATACAAACCAATCTAACCAAAAACCCACCTAACAAACTAATAGAAATCCAGAAAAATTCAAATTAAAAGAAAAATTAACTAAAAAAACCATAACACGAATTAAACCATAACACCCAACTTCAACAAAAACACCAGCCAAAATCATTGAACCAGAAATAGGTGCTTCAACATGAGCCTTAGGTAACCACAAATGAACTAAAAATAAAGGAATCCTAACCAAAAAAGCAAAGACTAGCAAAAATAAAAAAAAACTCTCGACAAACAAGGATCAAACAAAAAAAAAAAACACAGCAAACCAGAAGAATTATAAATCCCCAATAACACCAATCAACAAAGGCAAGGAAGCAAATAAAGTATATAAAATCAAATAAATACCAGCCTGAAGACGCTCAGGCTGATAACCCCAACCCAAAATTAAAAACAAAGTAGGAACAAGTCTACCCTCAAAAAACAAGTAAAAAGAAAACAAATCAACACTACCAAACGAACAAAATAATATAATCATCAAAAACAAAATCATAAACAAAAAAATTCAGAAAAATAAAGAAGAACGAAAAACTGACTCTCTAGCTAACAACATCAATGAACAAATCCAAAATCTAAGAAAAATTAAACCATAAGAAATATAATCACAACCTAAAAAATAACTAAGATTACCCCAACAAAAAAAATAAGGAAAAACAAAAAAAAAAGACAAACACAAGAAAAACAAGAAAGAATTAATCAATCACCAAAAATTTAAAAAACACAAAGGGATCAAAAAAAATTAAAGAAAATAAAAACCTTAACATTGAAGCATCCCAAAAGAACGATAATAATCATTCCCATATCTACGAATTATTGAAACAAGAATAGATAAACCCAAAGAACCCTCACAAACAGAAAAAACTAAAAAAACAATAACAAAATAAAACTCATAATTAAAACCACATTAAATAATAATACATCAAAACAAACAAAGACAAAACCATAAACTCTAAACTCAATAAAGTAATCAACAAATGCTTACGATCCATACAAAAAACCCACAAACCACAAAGAAAAAAGGTAGAAAAATAAAAAAATATTAACATTAAAAAGTCTTAATAATTTAATAAAAATATTGGTCTTGTAAATCAAAAATGAGAAAAACCTCTTAAGACTTCAGAGAAAAGAAAACCCTATCATTAATTCCCAAAACTAACATTTTTATTAAACTACACTCTGATATTATAAAAACAATAGTAATCTCAAGAACATCAATAAGAATAATATTCACACAAATAAAACACCCTATAGCCATAGGAATAATCACAATAATACAAACCATCTTAACATGCACAATTAGAGGAATAATAAACCAAAAATTCTGATTCCCATATATTTTATTCCTAGTATTCAGGAGGAATACTAGTACTATTCATCTACATAACAAGACTAGCATCAAATGAAATAATATTTTTATCAATAAAACTATCAGCAGCAACAGCAATCATGACAGCAATAATATTCATAATAAGAATAGAGGAATCATACACATGAACATATGAACATAAATTAAGAGCAAACGAAAAAACAAACTTAATATTAGAAAAATTCTATAACCTACCTACAGGATCAACAACACTTATATTAGCCCTATATCTACTATTAACACTAATTGTAGTTGCAAAAATCACAAATATTTCAGAAGGACCATTACGAAAATCAAAATAATGAATAAACCCATACGAAAAAACCACCCACTAATCAAAATTATAAACAACGCACTAGTAGATCTACCCACCCCATCAAATATTAGAACATGATGAAACTTTGGATCCTTATTAGGATTATGTTTAGGTATACAAATCATCACAGGACTATTCCTAGCTATACACTACTGCCCCAACACTGAATCAGCATTCTCAAGAGTAGTACACATTTGCCGAGATGTAAATTATGGGTGATTACTACGAACACTACACGCTAACGGAGGATCAATATTCTTCATTTGCATATACATACACATTGGACGAAATATATACTACGGATCATACAACTTCACAGAAACAGAAATATTGGAGTAGTAATCTTCTTCACTACTATAGGAACAGCTTTTATAGGATATGTACTACCATGGGGGCAAATATCATTCTGAGGGGCAACAGTAATCACTAATTTACTATCAGCAATCCCATATGTAGGAACAGAACTAGTACAATGAGTTTGAGGGGGATTCGCCGTAGACAACGCCACTTTAAATCGATTCTTCACATTACACTTCCTAATACCATTTATAATTCTAGCAATAGTAATTATTCACTTAACATTCCTACACCAAACAGGATCAAACAACCCAACAGGAATAAATAGAAATACCGACAAAATCCCATTCCACCCATACTTCACTATCAAAGACACAGTAGGATTCATTTTATTAATTATAATATTATCAATATTATCACTAAAAGAACCTTACCTTCTTGGAGATCCAGACAACTTTATCCCTGCAAACCCACTAGTAACACCAATTCATATTCAACCCGAATGATATTTCCTATTTGCATACGCAATCTTACGATCAATTCCTAATAAATTAGGAGGAGTAATTGCTCTATTTATATCAATCGCAATCTTATTAATCCTACCCCTACAAAAAACCAAATTCCGAGGAACACAGTTCTACCCAATCAACCAAATTATATTCTGGCTAATAACAAACACTGTAATCCTATTAACATGAATTGGAGCCCGACCAGTTGAAGAACCATATATTATAACAGGACAAATACTAACAGTAATATACTTCTCATACTACATCACGAACCCAATAATAACAAAAATGTGAGACAAGACAACAAAATAGTCGGAAAGCTTTATGATAAGCAAATACCTTGAAAGTAAGAGAAAGGAGTTTAAATCCCCTACCGACTTAAAACATACTCAAATTAATACACTAAAACAAAGAGTAAAAAAATAACCTAACACCCAAAACAAAAATTAAATAATTCAAAGAAACAGGCAAAAAACTCCTCCAAGATATATACATCAACCTATCATAACGAAAACGAGGCAAAGTACCACGAACCCAAACAAATAAAAAAGAAACAAAAGAAACCCTTAAAAAGAAAAAAAAAGAATACAAATCACAACCCAAAAACATAACACAAAACAAAACACTCATAAACAAAATTCTAGCATACTCAGCCAAAAAAATTAAAGCAAACCCTCCAGATCTATACTCAACATTAAAACCAGAAACCAACTCAGACTCACCCTCAGCAAAATCAAAAGGAGTTCGATTAGTCTCCGCCAAACAAGAAACAAATCAAACTAAAACCAAAGGCAAAGAAAAAAAAACTAACCAAACATAAAACTGAAAATAAAAAAAAGAAACCAAATTATAACCACAAACCAAAAAAACAAAAGACAATAAAATCAAAGCAAGTCTAACCTCATAAGAAATAGATTGAGCAACTGCACGCATACACCCCAACAAAGAATAATTAGAATTAGAAGACCAACCAGCAACCATAAGAGAATAAACACCAAGTCTAGTACAACACAAAAAAAACAATAAACCTAAATCAAAAGAAAAAAAACCACCAAAATAAGGAATAACCAACCAAATAATTAAAGAAAGAAACAAACCAAACACAGGAGCAAAATAATAAGGCAAATAATTAGAAACATAAGGAAAACACTGCTCCCTAACAAACAACTTAACCACATCTCTAAAAGGTTGAAGCAAACCTAAAAACCCCACCCTATTAGGACCCTTACGAATATGAATATAACCTAAAACCCTACGCTCAAGTAAAGTAAGAAAAGCTACACCAACCATAACAAAAATAGACAATAAAAAAAAAACAACAAACAAAAATAAAAAGTCATTAAACACTACTACATATAAAATAAATTTATATTAGAAGATTCTAAATCCACTGCACTTCTCTGCCAAAATAGTAATTAATAATAATCAAACAACATAAAATTATTTATTGAAAGTGGTCCTTTCGTACTAACTCACAAAACAAATTATAGATAGAAACCAACCTGGCTCACGCCGGTCTGAACTCAGATCATGTAGGATTTTAAAGGTCGAACAGACCTAATCAATTAAAGCTTCTACACCAAAAATTCACCCTAATCCAACATCGAGGTCGCAAACCCCCCTGTCAATAAGAACTTTCAAGAAAGATTACGCTGTTATCCCTAAGGTAATTTAATCTTAAAATCAATAATAAAGGATCAAAAAAAATATAAATAAATAAACAAAAAAAAGAAGAGTTAAACAAATCTCCTAGCCGCCCCAGCAAAATAAACAAAACAATATTAAAAAAAACCAACAAAAAAATCATCACAAATATAAAACTCTATAGGGTCTTCTCGTCCCATAAAAAAATTTAGGTATTCTTACCTAAAACCAAAATTCAATACATCAAAAAGAGACAGATTATATCTCGTCAAACCATTCATTCCAGCCCACAATTAAAAGACTAATGATTATGCTACCTTTGCACGGTCAAAATACCGCGGCCCTTCAAAAAAATCAGCGGGCAGGCCATACCTCAAAAAAACACAAGAGAAGTTGTTTTTGATAAACAGGCGGATATAAAAATTGCCGAATTCCTTTTAAAGAAATAAAAAATAAAACACAAAATAAAAAAGAATATACTAATCCTACCATTATTACAAATAAAAAACAATTAAAAAATAAACCCCAGTAAAAAATTAAACAAAACATAAAGAAAAAATAACTAAAAATAAAATTTGAACATACTTAAAAAGATAGTTAACATAAAACCCACCAAAATAAACAAAACAAAACAAATTATAAAAATATGAAACGAAGCTAAACCCCCGAAACATTTGCAAAAAATAAAAATAACCTAAGAAAAAGAAACTTTAAATAAATTACATGAATTAAATTCATTTCCCAAGGAACCAGATACCATCAAATACGAATAGCATATCACCACCAATAAAATATTATTAATGCTTATAAAACAGCAACTAAAATAAATAATTAACTCACTTGAAATCGGGAAATAGAAAATAAATAATAAAATTTAATAAGCCCTGATACACAAGGTACAACAAACAAAATAAACTTTCAAAAAACAAAATAAATAAACCTATACAGTACAAAGTAAACTATAATTAAAAAAATCAAACCAAAAAAATATACAATGACAATAAAATACTTCCATTAAAACAAAATAAAAACCATTAAAAACAATAAACTACATATCAAATCAGACCACACTGAATCGCACAGCAAACTCTCCAATGTAAATGAAAATACCTCCTAGGTATATAATCTGTATCATTCCAGCTACACCTTCCGGTACAACCACTCTGTTACGACTTATCTCGCCTCTTAAACAACGAGAGCGACGGGCGATGTGTACATACTTTAGAACCAAAATCACAAAAACAATCTTCAAATAATTACAATCAAATCCAATTTCATGAAAGAAATTTCAACAAACAATCCAAAATTAATAACAATGTAATCCACCACCAACTTAAATAAAAGCTGCACCTTGACCTGAAATAAACCAAAATAAAGGAAAGAAAAAATTATAACCCTAAAAAGATTCTCATTATAACGGCGGTATACAAACAAAAAAAATAAGCAAGGTCCAACGCGGATTATCGATAATAGGGCAGATTCCTCTGAACGGAATAAAATACCGCCAAATTCTTTAAGTTTCAAGAACATAACTAATACTACTCAGGCCACAAAATTAACATCAAAAATAATAGGGTATCTAATCCTAGTCTAAAAAAAGATTTCATAGCCTACAAAACAACAAGGGGGAAAAACAAGAAATTGAAATTTCACCAAAAATCAAAAGAAATTAAACCCAAAAATTAAATAAAACTATCAACCAAAAAATATTTGCTTGAGCTCCATGTATAACCGCGGCTGCTGGCACAAATTTAACCAACTCTAAAAAATATAACTAAATCTGAGTCACCTCAATATATAAAAATAAATAATGCGAATAAAAAAACAAACAACATTAAGAAAAAACAAATCACGCAAAAACTTACATATAAAAAAAATTAAGAACAAACATAAAAGCAAGAATAAAACTACTCTCTATAAACAACAACAACAAGAAAGGTACGACAAAAAAAAGTACAAACAACAAAAACCAAGTAACAAGCAAGAGTACCCCCCACCCACAAACCAACCAAAAAATCTTTTTCTTGCCCAACTCTAATAGATCAAAACTTTTCAAAGACCAACCATGAAAATAAAACTACTCTATAAACAACAACAACAAGAAAGGTACGACAAAAAAAAGTACAAACAACAAAAACCAAGTAACAAGCAAGAGTACTCCCTTTTTTAGATCTCATTTTTTTTAGATTTACAAAATGAGATCTAAAAACTATATAAATGTTTATCTTAATAGAATTAATACATCAATAAGATAAATAATTTAAAATAAGTAATTATTTAATATGACTTATATTTAATATAAGATTCAATTTATCTTATTAAATATATTATATATATAGAATCTAAAATTTTCTTTTTAGGTATTTGTATTCAATATAATTAATTTTATTATAATAATACTTATTTAAAATAAATCCTATCTTTAGTAACTTAAATCAATTCTATTCAAATAATTAATTTTATTAATATAGGTTATTATTATATAAAAAAACACACCTTAAAGAAAACTAACAAACAGAGAACAAAATAAAAATCACTAAAACCAAAACAAACCCCAAAAACAAAAACCAAACCGCCCCAAAAAAAATAACATAAAATACAAAAAAAAAACACAAAACAAAACAAAACAAAACAAAACAAAACAAAACAAAACAAAACAAAATGGAGTGCCTGAAAAAGGATTACTATGATAGGGTAAATAATGTATAAAAATACCTCCATTACGTTAAATAGAGTCAAACCATTCCCTGAAATATCAAAAATTCCCGTGCACCATACACTAAAACGTAAAAATTAGAAAAGTAAGCTAATAAAGCTAATGGGTTCATACCCCATAAATAGAGTAAATACTCTCTCTTCTAATGCCCAACAACTCAACAAAAATCCTCTTATTAACAACGTTAACAAGAGGTATTTTAATCTCAATTTCCTCTAATTCATGATTTGGAGCATGAATGGGGTTAGAGATTAATTTACTATCATTTATTCCAATAATGATAGAAAAAAAAAATATCTACACCACAGAAGCCTCACTAAAATACTTTATTGTACAAGCAGGGGCTTCATCAATACTATTATTCATAGTAATAATAAGAGCAATAGAAGAAAGAATATTAATTAACTCGGACAACTTATATACACAAATATTAATAAACACACCCCTATTACTAAAAGGGGGGGTCGCCCCAATACATTGGTGATTCCCTGGAGTAATGGAGGGGTTAAACTGAAATAATTGCTTAATTCTAATAACTCTACAAAAATCCGCACCCCTATCCTTAATCTCATACCAAATTAACAATGATATATTCCTAGAAATAATCATTGTAACATCAGTAATAATTGGAGCTATCGGGGGATTAAATCAAACATCACTACGAAAAATCATAACATACTCATCAATTAACCACACAGGTTGAATAATATCGGCAATAATTACAGGAAATGATATATGAGTAACATATTTCACAATCTACTCAATACTAACATTAACAGTAGTGTCGATTGTAAAAACCACCAAATTATCTTTCGTTAACCAAATAGCAATAACAGAAAAGAAGAACAAACTAACAAAATTCCTTGTATTCACAAGAATTTTATCATTAGGAGGTTTGCCGCCATTCTTGGGATTTATACCAAAATGAATAGTCATTCAAGCTATAATAACCAACGAAATAAAAACAACAGCCACAATAATGGTTTTAATATCAGTAGTAACGTTATATTACTACATACGAATGACATACTCAAGTTTAATAATACTACACCTAGAAACAAAATGATTAATTGCCCAACCTATTAATAAAACACCTAAACACATTATTTTATTAACATCAATCTCAATTACGGGGTTAATAATATCAGAAATAATCATGAACTTAGATTAAAGGCTTTAAGTTAAACAAACTAATATCCTTCAAAGCTATAAATAAAGAAAATCTTTAAGCCTTAGTAGCAAAACTACCCCTATAGAATTGCATTCTATAATCACCTAATGAATATAAAGCTATAGTAGAAGGGAAAATCCCATAAATAGATTTACAATCTATCACCTAAAATCAGACATTCCACTAATAATTAAACGATGGTTATTCTCAACAAACCATAAAGATATTGGAACATTATACTTCATCTTCGGGGCATGATCCGGAATATTAGGAACATCATTAAGAATATTAATCCGAGCAGAACTTGGTCAACCAGGATCCTTAATTGGAGACGACCAAATTTACAATGTAATCGTAACCGCACATGCATTTATCATAATCTTTTTCATGGTTATACCAATTCTAATTGGGGGTTTTGGAAATTGATTAGTACCACTCATACTTGGGGCCCCTGATATAGCATTTCCACGAATGAATAACATAAGATTTTGACTACTCCCACCCTCACTTACACTCCTCCTAACCAGAAGTATAGTAGAAAGAGGAGCTGGAACAGGGTGAACAGTGTATCCCCCGTTAGCTAGAGGAATCGCCCATGCGGGAGCATCAGTAGATTTAACAATTTTCTCCTTACACCTAGCAGGTGTATCGTCAATTTTAGGAGCAGTAAACTTTATCTCAACAGCAATTAATATAAAACCATCAAGTATGAAATCTGAACAAATACCCCTATTTGTATGAGCAGTAATTATTACCGCCACCTTATTATTACTATCACTACCAGTACTAGCAGGGGCTATCACAATATTATTAACTGATCGAAATTTGAACACCTCCTTCTTTGACCCAGCGGGAGGTGGAGACCCAATTCTTTACCAACACTTATTTTGATTTTTCGGACATCCAGAAGTATATATTCTAATTCTCCCAGGATTTGGGATAATTTCCCACATCATTTCCCATGAAAGAGGAAAAAAAGAAGCTTTTGGAAACCTAGGAATAATCTTTGCCATACTAGCAATTGGGTTATTAGGATTTGTAGTATGAGCACATCATATATTTACAGTAGGAATAGATGTCGATACACGAGCATATTTTACATCAGCTACAATAATTATTGCAGTACCAACTGGAATTAAAATCTTCAGATGATTAGCAACAATCCAAGGATCAAAATTATCATATAGACCCACATGCTTATGATCAATAGGATTTGTTTTCCTATTTACAATAGGGGGGCTAACGGGGGTAGTCCTAGCAAATTCATCAATCGATATTGTACTACATGACACATATTATGTAGTAGCTCACTTCCACTACGTTCTATCAATAGGAGCCGTATTCGCTATCATAGCCGGATTTATCCACTGATACCCATTATTTACAGGACTAACAATAAATCCAAAATGATTGAAAACTCAATTCACAATTATATTCCTGGGAGTAAATATAACGTTCTTCCCGCAACACTTCCTAGGACTAGCTGGAATACCACGACGATATTCAGATTATCCAGATGCATACACTACATGAAATATTATCTCATCAATGGGGTCAACCATCTCATTTATTGGAGTGATAATGTTTATTTACATTTTATGAGAAAGAATAAGAACTAAACGACAAGTGTTAAGATCAACACATACAAGAAACTCAATTGAATGAATCCAAGATCTGCCCCCATCAGAACACAGATATTCAGAACTACCAACAATTATCAATTAATAAAATCTAATATGGCAGAGAAGTGCAGTGGATTTAAGCTCCACAAATAAAGTACTAAAAACTTTTATTAGAAAATGACAACATGATCATGCATGAATTTACAAGATAGAGCATCACCAATCATAGAACAACTAATCTTCTTCCATGATCATACCATAATAATCATCACAATAATTCTAGCAATAGTATTATACTTCATAGCATCAACAATTATTAACGAACTCGTAGACCGATATATACTAGAAGGTCAAACAATAGAACTAATATGAACAATTGTGCCAGCAGTAATTCTTCTATTCATCACCACTCCATCTTTACGATTATTATACCTTATAGACGAAATCCACAACCCAATTATAACAATTAAAACTATTGGACACCAATGATACTGAAGTTATGAATACTCAGACTTCGTCAACGTTGAATTCGACTCATATATAACACCATATGAGGGAGACAATAAAAGAATATTCCGACTACTAGAAACAGATAACCACGTAACTTTACCAATACACTCATTCATCCGAATTATCGTAACAGCTGCTGATGTACTTCACTCGTGAACAATCCCTAGATTGGGGATCAAAGCCGATGCAACACCAGGCCGATTAAATCAATCAAGATTTATAATCAACCGCCCTGGACTACTTTATGGTCAATGCTCAGAAATCTGCGGAGCAAACCACAGATTCATACCCATCGTAATTGAAAGAGTATCAACAGAGAATTTTATTGAATGAATTAAAAAACTAAGCGAATCAATAGGTGACTGAAAGCAAGTAATGGTCTCTTAAACCAAATAATAGTAAATTAGCAATTACTCCTATTGGGGGGATTAGTTAAAAATAACATTAGATCGTCAAACTAAAATAACCAAATAAATGGTATCCCCCTCATCCCACAAATAATACCCCTTAGATGATTAATTTTATTCATCTCGTTTTCAACAATTTTCGTATTATTCAACACAATAAACTACTTCTCATTTACCCAAACAAATAAAAAGATACAAAAAAAAATTAAATTAACAAAAAAAACAAACTGAAAATGATAAGAAACTTATTCTCAGTATTTGACCCATCAACAAACATATTTAACACATCAATAAATTGATTAAGAACTATATTAGGATTATTAATCATCCCCACAATAATATGAATAATTCCATCTCGAAACAACGCAGCATGAAATAAAACAATAAAAAAAATACACGAAGAGCTTAAAACACTCCTAGGAACAAAAAAAATCAACAACGGAAGAACACTTATATTCACGTCATTATTCTCAATAATCCTAATAAACAATACTTTAGGCTTATTCCCATACATCTTTACTAGAACCAGACACCTAACATTAACATTAACAATAGCCTTACCATTATGAACAAGATTTATAATATTCGGATGAATCAACAACACTAAACACATATTAACCCACCTTGTACCACAAGGAACACCACCGATCCTAATACCATTTATAGTGTGCATTGAAACAATCAGAAACATTATTCGCCCAGGAACATTAGCTATCCGATTAACAGCAAATATAATTGCAGGTCACCTATTAATAACACTACTAGGAGAAAATGGATCATCAATAGCATACTCAATAATCAGCATCCTAATTATTACACAGATTGCTCTACTAACATTAGAGACAGCAGTAGCAATCATTCAATCATATGTATTCGCAGTACTAAGAACATTATATTCTAGAGAAATCAATTAAAATGACAAACCACATAAATCACACATTCCACATAGTAAACCAAAGACCATGACCTCTTATTGGAGCAATGGGAGCCATAATCACATTAACTGGAACAATTAAATGATTCCACCAATATGAACAAACACTAATAAGAATTGGAATAATCACAATAATCATAACAACCATCCAATGATGACGAGATATTACACGAGAGGGCACATACCAAGGATTACATACAAGAAAAGTAACTAAAGGGTTACGATGAGGTATAATCCTATTCATTACATCAGAAGTATTCTTCTTCGTCTCCTTCTTTTGAGCATTTTTCCACAGAAGATTATCACCAACAAACGAACTCGGATCAATGTGACCACCAACTGGAATTCAAGTATTTAATCCCCTACAAATTCCACTTCTAAATACCGCAATCCTCCTATCATCAGGGGTAACTATCACTTGAGCACATCATAGAATCTTAGAAAACAATTATAACCAGGGGTTACAAGGACTATTTATAACTGTAATCCTAGGATTATATTTCACAGCACTACAAGCATACGAATATATAGAATCACCATTCACTATTGCCGACTCGGTTTATGGAGCCACGTTCTTTGTAGCAACAGGATTCCATGGTCTCCATGTAATCATTGGAACAACCTTCCTAATCACATGTTTAATACGACACCTAACACTTCATTTCTCATCAAACCACCATATAGGATTTGAAGCAGCCGCATGATATTGACATTTTGTAGATGTAGTATGACTATTCTTATATATCTCAATTTACTGATGAGGAAGATAACCAAATAAATTTATCTAATATAAAAAGTATACTTGACTTCCAATCAAGAAGTTCAAAAAATGAGATAAATAATAAAAATAGTAACAACAATAATAACAACAATCATAATACTATCAACAATTATCATAATAATTGCGACAGCAATATCAAAAAAAAACATTGAAGACCGAGAAAAAAGATCACCATTTGAGTGCGGGTTTGACCCCATGGGATCTGCACGACTCCCGTTTTCCTTACGATTTTTCCTAATCGCAATTATATTTCTAGTATTCGACGTAGAAATTGCACTCCTATTACCAATAACAATCGTGATAACAAGATCAAACATAATATCATGAGCCACAATCAGAACATTATTTATTGTAATCCTAATCATCGGGTTATATCACGAATGAAATCAAGGATCCTTAGAGTGAGCAGAATAAGGGATTGTAGTTAATAATAACATTTGGTTTGCAATCAAAAAGTACTAATATAGTCTATCTCAAAGTAAGAAGCGATTAACGCAATCAATTTCGACCTGATCTTAGATAAATTTTATCCTTACTTAAAATTAACTGAAACCAAATAGAGGTATATTACTGTTAATAATAAAAATGAATAACCAAATTCCAGTTAAAGAAATGAATAGATTAAGTGAAAGCTGCTAACTTATCACTATAGCGGTTAAAATCCGTTTACATTTCTATTTATATAGTTTAAAAAAACATTACACTTTCACTGTAAAAATAAATAAATATTTTATAAATACTTAAAGATAAAAATATCTCAATAACATCTTCAATGTTATGCTCTAAATAAGCTATTCAAGTACATAAATATAAAAAAAACTAACAAATTAATCCAAACAACAATAAAAAATATATAAACCCTAAGACTACCATACTGCAACCATTGATTGCCCTTAGCCAAAAAAGAAAAAAACCAAAAAAGACCCTGACCACCAAAAAACTCTCTCCAACCGGAATCAAAAGACTTAATAATAACATATCCATAATTCAAAGGAAACAAAGAAACACCATAAACAAAAACATAAGGTATAAACCACATAGACCCAAAAAAAAAAGAAGACTTATATAAAAATATAGAAAAAAGAAACTCACCTAAATCAACCTTAGATAATTCATAACCTAACCAACCACCCAAAATTCTAACTAACAAAACTGAAGTCCTCAAATAAAAAGGCAAGCAAATAACAAAAGGGGTAGGAAAAATTAATCATCTCAACATTCTACCACCAAAAATAACAACAACAAGTAAACCCAACATACCAGTACATATATTATTACCAGCATCCTCAAAAGAACAAAAAGAAGACAAATTAAAATCACCGAACAAAACATAATAAAATAAACGGAAAGAATAACAAACAGTTAAACCAGTAGACAAAAAAAACAATAGCAAACCAAAAAAATTAAAATAACCTAATAAAACCATCTCCAAAATAAGATCCCTAGAATAAAAACCAGCCAAAAACGGCATACCACACAAAGCAAAACTAGAAACAACCAAACAAGAAGAAGTAAAAGGCATAAAAAAAGAAACACCACCCATAAAACGAATATCTTGAGAATCACCCATAACATGAATAACCACCCCCGCACACATAAACAAAAGAGCCTTAAACAAAGCATGAGTTAACAGATGAAAAAAGGCCAATTCAGGAAAACCAAAAGAAACAATACCAACTATTAACCCCAATTGACTAAGAGTAGAGAGAGCAATAACCCTCCTCAAATCAAACTCAAAATTAGCCCCCAAACCAGATATAAACATAGTTAAACCCGAAACCAACAACAAAAATCTATTAAGAGAATCACCAAAAGAACATCTAAAACGAATAAGCAAATAAACACCAGCAGTAACTAAAGTAGAAGAATGAACTAAAGCAGAAACAGGAGTAGGAGCTGCCATAGCAGCTGGCAATCAAGAAGAAAAAGGAATCTGAGCTCTCCTAGTTATAGCAGCCAAAACAACAAGAAAGGAAATAAAATTCATTTCCATTCTACCCTTATAAAAAACAAATAATACACATAATTCCAACTACCAAAATTAACATCCAAGCAATAGATATTAAAAGAGCAACATCACCAACACGATTAGACAAAGCAGTCAACATACCAGCACCATAAGATTTAAAATTCTGATAATAAATAACCAAACAATAAGAAACTAACCCCAAACCATCTCAACCTAATAAAATTCTGATTAAATTAGGTCTTAAAATCAAAAACATCATAGAAACAACAAACAACAAAACCAAATAAATAAAACGATAAATATTCAAATCCCCATGTATATAATCATCTCTATAAAGAACAACTAAAGAAGAAATAAAAAAAACAAAACCCAAGAAAAATAAGGATATTCAATCAAAAAGAAGAGTCATAACCACAGAACTAGAATTCAAGGTAATAATATCCCACTCAATAAAATAAACTAAGTCCTTAACAACAAAAACAAAACCAACAAAAAAAGACAAAATACCAAAAAATAAAAGGAAAAAAAAACTAACAAAACAAATTGAAATAAAATTCACGACCCAAGGCAAAAAATGCATCATTGACACCACAAACCAATATTTTAATTAAACTACTTAAATTTTTATAACCAAAAAGAAACGACATCTCTAAACAAAATAAACAAATTTAATGGAAACCAGTGCAAAAAAACCAATAAAAATTCACGAACATAAAACATTGAACATGAATAAATACCCGAATAAAAACTACCATGCTGACTATAAGAATATATATATAAAGTATAAGCAGCACCAAAAAAAGACAAACCCCCCAACATCAATATAGTCAACCAAGACCAAGAAATCAAACTTCTAAATAAAACAACCTCACCTAACAAATTCAAAGAAGGAGGAGCTGCTATATTACAAGATCTCAATAAAAACCACCATATAGACATTCTGGGTATCAAACACATTAAACCCCTATTAACCAATAAACTACGACTACCCGTCCGCTCATAAACAATATTAACAAGACAAAACAAACCAGAAGAACATAAACCATGAGCAATCATCAAAACATAAGAACCACAAAACCCCCAATAATTGACAGTCATAATACCACAAACAACAATACCCATATGAGCAACAGAAGAATAAGCAACTAATGACTTCAAATCAGTCTGACGCAAACAAACCAATCTAACCAAAAACCCACCTAACAAACTAATAGAAATCCAGAAAAAATTCAAATTAAAAGAAAAATTAACTAAAAAAACCATAACACGAATTAAACCATAACCACCCAACTTCAACAAAACACCAGCCAAAATCATTGAACCAGAAATAGGTGCTTCAACATGAGCCTTAGGTAACCACAAATGAACTAAAAATAAAGGAATCCTAACCAAAAAAGCAAAGACTATGCAAAAATAAAAAAAAACTCTCGACAAACAAGGATCAAACAAAAAAAAAAAACACAGCAAACCAGAAGAATTATAAATCCCAATAACACCAATCAACAAAGGCAAGGAAGCAAATAAAGTATATAAAATCAAATAAATACCAGCCTGAAGACGCTCAGGCTGATAACCCCAACCCAAAATTAAAAACAAAGTAGGAACAAGTCTACCCTCAAAAAACAAGTAAAAAGAAAACAAATCAACACTACCAAACGAACAAAATAATATAATCATCAAAACAAATCATAAACAAAAAAAATTCAGAAAAATAAGAAGAACGAAAAACTGACTCTCTAGCTAACAACATCAATGAACAAATCCAAAATCTAAGAAAAATTAAACCATAAGAAATATAATCACAACCTAAAAAATAACTAAGATTACCCCAACAAAAAAAATAAGGAAAAACAAAAAAAAAAGACAAACACAAGAAAAACAAGAAAGAATTAATCAATCACCAAAAATTTAAAAAACACAAAGGGATCAAAAAAATTAAAGAAAATAAAAACCTTAACATTGAAGCATCCCAAAAGAACGATAATAATCATTCCCATATCTACGAATTATTGAAACAAGAATAGATAAACCCAAAGAACCCTCACAAACAGAAAAAACTAAAAAAACAATAACAAAATAAAACTCATAATTAAAACCACATAAATAATAATACATC
>NW_028259255.1:0-22816 GCF_977971745.1 Zootermopsis nevadensis | reverse complement strand
GAATAATCTTTGCCATACTAGCAATTGGGTTATTAGGATTTGTAGTATGAGCACATCATATATTTACAGTAGGAATAGATGTCGATACACGAGCATATTTTACATCAGCTACAATAATTATTGCAGTACCAACTGGAATTAAAATCTTCAGATGATTAGCAACAATCCAAGGATCAAAATTATCATATAGACCCACATGCTTATGATCAATAGGATTTGTTTTCCTATTTACAATAGGGGGGCTAACGGGGGTAGTCCTAGCAAATTCATCAATCGATATTGTACTACATGACACATATTATGTAGAAGCTCACTTCCACTACGTTCTATCAATAGGAGCCGTATTCGCTATCATAGCCGGATTTATCCACTGATACCCATTATTTACAGGACTAACAATAAATCCAAAATGATTGAAAACTCAATTCACAATTATATTCCTGGGAGTAAATATAACGTTCTTCCCGCAACACTTCCTAGGACTAGCTGGAATACCACGACGATATTCAGATTATCCAGATGCATACACTACATGAAATATTATCTCATCAATGGGGTCAACCATCTCATTTATTGGAGTGATAATGTTTATTTACATTTTATGAGAAAGAATAAGAACTAAACGACAAGTGTTAAGATCAACACATACAAGAAACTCAATTGAATGAATCCAAGATCTGCCCCCATCAGAACACAGATATTCAGAACTACCAACAATTATCAATTAATAAAATCTAATATGGCAGAGAAGTGCAGTGGATTTAAGCTCCACAAATAAAGTACTAAAAACTTTTATTAGAAAATGACAACATGATCATGCATGAATTTACAAGATAGAGCATCACCAATCATAGAACAACTAATCTTCTTCCATGATCATACCATAATAATCATCACAATAATTCTAGCAATAGTATTATACTTCATAGCATCAACAATTATTAACGAACTCGTAGACCGATATATACTAGAAGGTCAAACAATAGAACTAATATGAACAATTGTGCCAGCAGTAATTCTTCTATTCATCACCACTCCATCTTTACGATTATTATACCTTATAGACGAAATCCACAACCCAATTATAACAATTAAAACTATTGGACACCAATGATACTGAAGTTATGAATACTCAGACTTCGTCAACGTTGAATTCGACTCATATATAACACCATATGAGGGAGACAATAAAAGAATATTCCGACTACTAGAAACAGATAACCACGTAACTTTACCAATACACTCATTCATCCGAATTATCGTAACAGCTGCTGATGTACTTCACTCGTGAACAATCCCTAGATTGGGGATCAAAGCCGATGCAACACCAGGCCGATTAAATCAATCAAGATTTATAATCAACCGCCCTGGACTACTTTATGGTCAATGCTCAGAAATCTGCGGAGCAAACCACAGATTCATACCCATCGTAATTGAAAGAGTATCAACAGAGAATTTTATTGAATGAATTAAAAAACTAAGCGAATCAATAGGTGACTGAAAGCAAGTAATGGTCTCTTAAACCAAATAATAGTAAATTAGCAATTACTCCTATTGGGGGGATTAGTTAAAAATAACATTAGATCGTCAAACTAAAATAACCAAATAAATGGTATCCCCCTCATCCCACAAATAATACCCCTTAGATGATTAATTTTATTCATCTCGTTTTCAACAATTTTCGTATTATTCAACACAATAAACTACTTCTCATTTACCCAAACAAATAAAAAGATACAAAAAAAAATTAAATTAACAAAAAAAACAAACTGAAAATGATAAGAAACTTATTCTCAGTATTTGACCCATCAACAAACATATTTAACACATCAATAAATTGATTAAGAACTATATTAGGATTATTAATCATCCCCACAATAATATGAATAATTCCATCTCGAAACAACGCAGCATGAAATAAAACAATAAAAAAAATACACGAAGAGCTTAAAACACTCCTAGGAACAAAAAAAATCAACAACGGAAGAACACTTATATTCACGTCATTATTCTCAATAATCCTAATAAACAATACTTTAGGCTTATTCCCATACATCTTTACTAGAACCAGACACCTAACATTAACATTAACAATAGCCTTACCATTATGAACAAGATTTATAATATTCGGATGAATCAACAACACTAAACACATATTAACCCACCTTGTACCACAAGGAACACCACCGATCCTAATACCATTTATAGTGTGCATTGAAACAATCAGAAACATTATTCGCCCAGGAACATTAGCTATCCGATTAACAGCAAATATAATTGCAGGTCACCTATTAATAACACTACTAGGAGAAAATGGATCATCAATAGCATACTCAATAATCAGCATCCTAATTATTACACAGATTGCTCTACTAACATTAGAGACAGCAGTAGCAATCATTCAATCATATGTATTCGCAGTACTAAGAACATTATATTCTAGAGAAATCAATTAAAATGACAAACCACATAAATCACACATTCCACATAGTAAACCAAAGACCATGACCTCTTATTGGAGCAATGGGAGCCATAATCACATTAACTGGAACAATTAAATGATTCCACCAATATGAACAAACACTAATAAGAATTGGAATAATCACAATAATCATAACAACCATCCAATGATGACGAGATATTACACGAGAGGGCACATACCAAGGATTACATACAAGAAAAGTAACTAAAGGGTTACGATGAGGTATAATCCTATTCATTACATCAGAAGTATTCTTCTTCGTCTCCTTCTTTTGAGCATTTTTCCACAGAAGATTATCACCAACAAACGAACTCGGATCAATGTGACCACCAACTGGAATTCAAGTATTTAATCCCCTACAAATTCCACTTCTAAATACCGCAATCCTCCTATCATCAGGGGTAACTATCACTTGAGCACATCATAGAATCTTAGAAAACAATTATAACCAGGGGTTACAAGGACTATTTATAACTGTAATCCTAGGATTATATTTCACAGCACTACAAGCATACGAATATATAGAATCACCATTCACTATTGCCGACTCGGTTTATGGAGCCACGTTCTTTGTAGCAACAGGATTCCATGGTCTCCATGTAATCATTGGAACAACCTTCCTAATCACATGTTTAATACGACACCTAACACTTCATTTCTCATCAAACCACCATATAGGATTTGAAGCAGCCGCATGATATTGACATTTTGTAGATGTAGTATGACTATTCTTATATATCTCAATTTACTGATGAGGAAGATAACCAAATAAATTTATCTAATATAAAAAGTATACTTGACTTCCAATCAAGAAGTTCAAAAAATGAGATAAATAATAAAAATAGTAACAACAATAATAACAACAATCATAATACTATCAACAATTATCATAATAATTGCGACAGCAATATCAAAAAAAAACATTGAAGACCGAGAAAAAAGATCACCATTTGAGTGCGGGTTTGACCCCATGGGATCTGCACGACTCCCGTTTTCCTTACGATTTTTCCTAATCGCAATTATATTTCTAGTATTCGACGTAGAAATTGCACTCCTATTACCAATAACAATCGTGATAACAAGATCAAACATAATATCATGAGCCACAATCAGAACATTATTTATTGTAATCCTAATCATCGGGTTATATCACGAATGAAATCAAGGATCCTTAGAGTGAGCAGAATAAGGGATTGTAGTTAATAATAACATTTGGTTTGCAATCAAAAAGTACTAATATAGTCTATCTCAAAGTAAGAAGCGATTAACGCAATCAATTTCGACCTGATCTTAGATAAATTTTATCCTTACTTAAAATTAACTGAAACCAAATAGAGGTATATTACTGTTAATAATAAAAATGAATAACCAAATTCCAGTTAAAGAAATGAATAGATTAAGTGAAAGCTGCTAACTTATCACTATAGCGGTTAAAATCCGTTTACATTTCTATTTATATAGTTTAAAAAAAACATTACACTTTCACTGTAAAAATAAATAAATATTTTATAAATACTTAAAGATAAAAATATCTCAATAACATCTTCAATGTTATGCTCTAAATAAGCTATTCAAGTACATAAATATAAAAAAAACTAACAAATTAATCCAAACAACAATAAAAAATATATAAACCCTAAGACTACCATACTGCAACCATTGATTGCCCTTAGCCAAAAAAGAAAAAAACCAAAAAAGACCCTGACCACCAAAAAACTCTCTCCAACCGGAATCAAAAGACTTAATAATAACATATCCATAATTCAAAGGAAACAAAGAAACACCATAAACAAAAACATAAGGTATAAACCACATAGACCCAAAAAAAAAAGAAGACTTATATAAAAATATAGAAAAAAGAAACTCACCTAAATCAACCTTAGATAATTCATAACCTAACCAACCACCCAAAATTCTAACTAACAAAACTGAAGTCCTCAAATAAAAAGGCAAGCAAATAACAAAAGGGGTAGGAAAAATTAATCATCTCAACATTCTACCACCAAAAATAACAACAACAAGTAAACCCAACATACCAGTACATATATTATTACCAGCATCCTCAAAAGAACAAAAAGAAGACAAATTAAAATCACCGAACAAAACATAATAAAATAAACGGAAAGAATAACAAACAGTTAAACCAGTAGACAAAAAAAACAATAGCAAACCAAAAAAATTAAAATAACCTAATAAAACCATCTCCAAAATAAGATCCCTAGAATAAAAACCAGCCAAAAACGGCATACCACACAAAGCAAAACTAGAAACAACCAAACAAGAAGAAGTAAAAGGCATAAAAAAAGAAACACCACCCATAAAACGAATATCTTGAGAATCACCCATAACATGAATAACCACCCCCGCACACATAAACAAAAGAGCCTTAAACAAAGCATGAGTTAACAGATGAAAAAAGGCCAATTCAGGAAAACCAAAAGAAACAATACCAACTATTAACCCCAATTGACTAAGAGTAGAGAGAGCAATAACCCTCCTCAAATCAAACTCAAAATTAGCCCCCAAACCAGATATAAACATAGTTAAACCCGAAACCAACAACAAAAATCTATTAAGAGAATCACCAAAAGAACATCTAAAACGAATAAGCAAATAAACACCAGCAGTAACTAAAGTAGAAGAATGAACTAAAGCAGAAACAGGAGTAGGAGCTGCCATAGCAGCTGGCAATCAAGAAGAAAAAGGAATCTGAGCTCTCCTAGTTATAGCAGCCAAAACAACAAGAAAGGAAATAAAATTCATTTCCATTCTACCCCTTATAAAAAACAAATAATACACATAATTCCAACTACCAAAATTAAACATCCAAGCAATAGATATTAAAAGAGCAACATCACCAACACGATTAGACAAAGCAGTCAACATACCAGCACCATAAGATTTAAAATTCTGATAATAAATAACCAAACAATAAGAAACTAACCCCAAACCATCTCAACCTAATAAAATTCTGATTAAATTAGGTCTTAAAATCAAAAACATCATAGAAACAACAAACAACAAAACCAAATAAATAAAACGATAAATATTCAAATCCCCATGTATATAATCATCTCTATAAAGAACAACTAAAGAAGAAATAAAAAAAACAAAACCCAAGAAAAATAAGGATATTCAATCAAAAAGAAGAGTCATAACCACAGAACTAGAATTCAAGGTAATAATATCCCACTCAATAAAATAAACTAAGTCCTTAACAACAAAAACAAAACCAACAAAAAAAGACAAAATACCAAAAAATAAAAGGAAAAAAAAACTAACAAAACAAATTGAAATAAAATTCACGACCCAAGGCAAAAAATGCATCATTGACACCACAAACCAATATTTTAATTAAACTACTTAAATTTTTATAACCAAAAAGAAACGACATCTCTAAACAAAATAAACAAATTTAATGGAAACCAGTGCAAAAAAACCAATAAAAATTCACGAACATAAAACATTGAACATGAATAAATACCCGAATAAAAACTACCATGCTGACTATAAGAATATATATATAAAGTATAAGCAGCACCAAAAAAAGACAAACCCCCCAACATCAATATAGTCAACCAAGACCAAGAAATCAAACTTCTAAATAAAACAACCTCACCTAACAAATTCAAAGAAGGAGGAGCTGCTATATTACAAGATCTCAATAAAAACCACCATATAGACATTCTGGGTATCAAACACATTAAACCCCTATTAACCAATAAACTACGACTACCCGTCCGCTCATAAACAATATTAACAAGACAAAACAAACCAGAAGAACATAAACCATGAGCAATCATCAAAACATAAGAACCACAAAACCCCCAATAATTGACAGTCATAATACCACAAACAACAATACCCATATGAGCAACAGAAGAATAAGCAACTAATGACTTCAAATCAGTCTGACGCAAACAAACCAATCTAACCAAAAACCCACCTAACAAACTAATAGAAATCCAGAAAAAATTCAAATTAAAAGAAAAATTAACTAAAAAAACCATAACACGAATTAAACCATAACCACCCAACTTCAACAAAACACCAGCCAAAATCATTGAACCAGAAATAGGTGCTTCAACATGAGCCTTAGGTAACCACAAATGAACTAAAAATAAAGGAATCCTAACCAAAAAAGCAAAGACTATGCAAAAATAAAAAAAAACTCTCGACAAACAAGGATCAAACAAAAAAAAAAAACACAGCAAACCAGAAGAATTATAAATCCCAATAACACCAATCAACAAAGGCAAGGAAGCAAATAAAGTATATAAAATCAAATAAATACCAGCCTGAAGACGCTCAGGCTGATAACCCCAACCCAAAATTAAAAACAAAGTAGGAACAAGTCTACCCTCAAAAAACAAGTAAAAAGAAAACAAATCAACACTACCAAACGAACAAAATAATATAATCATCAAAAACAAAATCATAAACAAAAA
The DNA here is from genome assembly GCF_977971745.1 of Zootermopsis nevadensis. Lineage (NCBI taxonomy): Eukaryota > Metazoa > Arthropoda > Insecta > Blattodea > Termopsidae > Zootermopsis > Zootermopsis nevadensis. The sequence continues at coordinate 15,886 of NW_028259255.1, read as the reverse complement.
AAATTCAGAAAAATAAGAAGAACGAAAAACTGACTCTCTAGCTAACAACATCAATGAACAAATCCAAAATCTAAGAAAAATTAAACCATAAGAAATATAATCACAACCTAAAAAATAACTAAGATTACCCCAACAAAAAAAATAAGGAAAAACAAAAAAAAAAGACAAACACAAGAAAAACAAGAAAGAATTAATCAATCACCAAAAATTTAAAAAACACAAAGGGATCAAAAAAATTAAAGAAAATAAAAACCTTAACATTGAAGCATCCCAAAAGAACGATAATAATCATTCCCATATCTACGAATTATTGAAACAAGAATAGATAAACCCAAAGAACCCTCACAAACAGAAAAAACTAAAAAAACAATAACAAAATAAAACTCATAATTAAAACCACATAAATAATAATACATCAAAACAAACAAAGACAAAACCATAAACTCTAAACTCAATAAAGTAATCAACAAATGCTTACGATCCATACAAAAAACCCACAAACCACAAAGAAAAAAGGTAGAAAAATAAAAAAATATTAACATTAAAAAGTCTTAATAATTTAATAAAAATATTGGTCTTGTAAATCAAAAATGAGAAAAACCTCTTAAGACTTCAGAGAAAAGAAAACCCTATCATTAATTCCCAAAACTAACATTTTTATTAAACTACACTCTGATATTATAAAAACAATAGTAATCTCAAGAACATCAATAAGAATAATATTCACACAAATAAAACACCCTATAGCCATAGGAATAATCACAATAATACAAACCATCTTAACATGCACAATTAGAGGAATAATAAACCAAAAATTCTGATTCCCATATATTTTATTCCTAGTATTCCTAGGAGGAATACTAGTACTATTCATCTACATAACAAGACTAGCATCAAATGAAATAATATTTTTATCAATAAAACTATCAGCAGCAACAGCAATCATGACAGCAATAATATTCATAATAAGAATAGAGGAATCATACACATGAACATATGAACATAAATTAAGAGCAAACGAAAAAACAAACTTAATATTAGAAAAATTCTATAACCTACCTACAGGATCAACAACACTTATATTAGCCCTATATCTACTATTAACACTAATTGTAGTTGCAAAAATCACAAATATTTCAGAAGGACCATTACGAAAATCAAAATAATGAATAAACCCATACGAAAAAACCACCCACTAATCAAAATTATAAACAACGCACTAGTAGATCTACCCACCCCATCAAATATTAGAACATGATGAAACTTTGGATCCTTATTAGGATTATGTTTAGGTATACAAATCATCACAGGACTATTCCTAGCTATACACTACTGCCCCAACACTGAATCAGCATTCTCAAGAGTAGTACACATTTGCCGAGATGTAAATTATGGGTGATTACTACGAACACTACACGCTAACGGAGGATCAATATTCTTCATTTGCATATACATACACATTGGACGAAATATATACTACGGATCATACAACTTCACAGAAACATGAAATATTGGAGTAGTAATCTTCTTCACTACTATAGGAACAGCTTTTATAGGATATGTACTACCATGGGGGCAAATATCATTCTGAGGGGCAACAGTAATCACTAATTTACTATCAGCAATCCCATATGTAGGAACAGAACTAGTACAATGAGTTTGAGGGGGATTCGCCGTAGACAACGCCACTTTAAATCGATTCTTCACATTACACTTCCTAATACCATTTATAATTCTAGCAATAGTAATTATTCACTTAACATTCCTACACCAAACAGGATCAAACAACCCAACAGGAATAAATAGAAATACCGACAAAATCCCATTCCACCCATACTTCACTATCAAAGACACAGTAGGATTCATTTTATTAATTATAATATTATCAATATTATCACTAAAAGAACCTTACCTTCTTGGAGATCCAGACAACTTTATCCCTGCAAACCCACTAGTAACACCAATTCATATTCAACCCGAATGATATTTCCTATTTGCATACGCAATCTTACGATCAATTCCTAATAAATTAGGAGGAGTAATTGCTCTATTTATATCAATCGCAATCTTATTAATCCTACCCCTACAAAAAACCAAATTCCGAGGAACACAGTTCTACCCAATCAACCAAATTATATTCTGGCTAATAACAAACACTGTAATCCTATTAACATGAATTGGAGCCCGACCAGTTGAAGAACCATATATTATAACAGGACAAATACTAACAGTAATATACTTCTCATACTACATCACGAACCCAATAATAACAAAAATGTGAGACAAGACAACAAAATAGTCGGAAAGCTTTATGATAAGCAAATACCTTGAAAGTAAGAGAAAGGAGTTTAAATCCCCTACCGACTTAAAACATACTCAAATTAATACACTAAAACAAAGAGTAAAAAAATAACCTAACACCCAAAACAAAAATTAAATAATTCAAAGAAACAGGCAAAAAACTCCTCCAAGATATATACATCAACCTATCATAACGAAAACGAGGCAAAGTACCACGAACCCAAACAAATAAAAAAGAAACAAAAGAAACCCTTAAAAAGAAAAAAAAAGAATACAAATCACAACCCAAAAACATAACACAAAACAAAACACTCATAAACAAAATTCTAGCATACTCAGCCAAAAAAATTAAAGCAAACCCTCCAGATCTATACTCAACATTAAAACCAGAAACCAACTCAGACTCACCCTCAGCAAAATCAAAAGGAGTTCGATTAGTCTCCGCCAAACAAGAAACAAATCAAACTAAAACCAAAGGCAAAGAAAAAAAAACTAACCAAACATAAAACTGAAAATAAAAAAAAGAAACCAAATTATAACCACAAACCAAAAAAACAAAAGACAATAAAATCAAAGCAAGTCTAACCTCATAAGAAATAGATTGAGCAACTGCACGCATACACCCCAACAAAGAATAATTAGAATTAGAAGACCAACCAGCAACCATAAGAGAATAAACACCAAGTCTAGTACAACACAAAAAAAACAATAAACCTAAATCAAAAGAAAAAAAACCACCAAAATAAGGAATAACCAACCAAATAATTAAAGAAAGAAACAAACCAAACACAGGAGCAAAATAATAAGGCAAATAATTAGAAACATAAGGAAAACACTGCTCCCTAACAAACAACTTAACCACATCTCTAAAAGGTTGAAGCAAACCTAAAAACCCCACCCTATTAGGACCCTTACGAATATGAATATAACCTAAAACCCTACGCTCAAGTAAAGTAAGAAAAGCTACACCAACCATAACAAAAATAGACAATAAAAAAAAAACAACAAACAAAAATAAAAAGTCATTAAACACTACACATATAAAATAAATTTATATTAGAAGATTCTAAATCCACTGCACTTCTCTGCCAAAATAGTAATTAATAATAATCAAACAACATAAAATTATTTATTGAAAGTGGTCCTTTCGTACTAACTCACAAAACAAATTATAGATAGAAACCAACCTGGCTCACGCCGGTCTGAACTCAGATCATGTAGGATTTTAAAGGTCGAACAGACCTAATCAATTAAAGCTTCTACACCAAAAATTCACCCTAATCCAACATCGAGGTCGCAAACCCCCCTGTCAATAAGAACTTTCAAGAAAGATTACGCTGTTATCCCTAAGGTAATTTAATCTTAAAATCAATAATAAAGGATCAAAAAAAATATAAATAAATAAACAAAAAAAAGAAGAGTTAAACAAATCTCCTAGCCGCCCCAGCAAAATAAACAAAACAATATTAAAAAAAACCAACAAAAAAATCATCACAAATATAAAACTCTATAGGGTCTTCTCGTCCCATAAAAAAATTTAGGTATTCTTACCTAAAACCAAAATTCAATACATCAAAAAGAGACAGATTATATCTCGTCAAACCATTCATTCCAGCCCACAATTAAAAGACTAATGATTATGCTACCTTTGCACGGTCAAAATACCGCGGCCCTTCAAAAAAATCAGCGGGCAGGCCATACCTCAAAAAAACACAAGAGAAGTTGTTTTTGATAAACAGGCGGATATAAAAATTGCCGAATTCCTTTTAAAGAAATAAAAAATAAAACACAAAATAAAAAAGAATATACTAATCCTACCATTATTACAAATAAAAAACAATTAAAAAATAAACCCCAGTAAAAAATTAAACAAAACATAAAGAAAAAATAACTAAAAATAAAATTTGAACATACTTAAAAAGATAGTTAACATAAAACCCACCAAAATAAACAAAACAAAACAAATTATAAAAATATGAAACGAAGCTAAACCCCCGAAACATTTGCAAAAAATAAAAATAACCTAAGAAAAAGAAACTTTAAATAAATTACATGAATTAAATTCATTTCCCAAGGAACCAGATACCATCAAATACGAATAGCATATCACCACCAATAAAATATTATTAATGCTTATAAAACAGCAACTAAAATAAATAATTAACTCACTTGAAATCGGGAAATAGAAAATAAATAATAAAATTTAATAAGCCCTGATACACAAGGTACAACAAACAAAATAAACTTTCAAAAAACAAAATAAATAAACCTATACAGTACAAAGTAAACTATAATTAAAAAAATCAAACCAAAAAAATATACAATGACAATAAAATACTTCCATTAAAACAAAATAAAAACCATTAAAAACAATAAACTACATATCAAATCAGACCACACTGAATCGCACAGCAAACTCTCCAATGTAAATGAAAATACCTCCTAGGTATATAATCTGTATCATTCCAGCTACACCTTCCGGTACAACCACTCTGTTACGACTTATCTCGCCTCTTAAACAACGAGAGCGACGGGCGATGTGTACATACTTTAGAACCAAAATCACAAAAACAATCTTCAAATAATTACAATCAAATCCAATTTCATGAAAGAAATTTCAACAAACAATCCAAAATTAATAACAATGTAATCCACCACCAACTTAAATAAAAGCTGCACCTTGACCTGAAATAAACCAAAATAAAGGAAAGAAAAAATTATAACCCTAAAAAGATTCTCATTATAACGGCGGTATACAAACAAAAAAAATAAGCAAGGTCCAACGCGGATTATCGATAATAGGGCAGATTCCTCTGAACGGAATAAAATACCGCCAAATTCTTTAAGTTTCAAGAACATAACTAATACTACTCAGGCCACAAAATTAACATCAAAAATAATAGGGTATCTAATCCTAGTCTAAAAAAAGATTTCATAGCCTACAAAACAACAAGGGGGAAAAACAAGAAATTGAAATTTCACCAAAAATCAAAAGAAATTAAACCCAAAAATTAAATAAAACTATCAACCAAAAAATATTTGCTTGAGCTCCATGTATAACCGCGGCTGCTGGCACAAATTTAACCAACTCTAAAAAATATAACTAAATCTGAGTCACCTCAATATATAAAAATAAATAATGCGAATAAAAAAACAAACAACATTAAGAAAAAACAAATCACGCAAAAACTTACATATAAAAAAAATTAAGAACAAACATAAAAGCAAGAATAAAACTACTCTCTATAAACAACAACAACAAGAAAGGTACGACAAAAAAAAGTACAAACAACAAAAACCAAGTAACAAGCAAGAGTACCCCCCACCCACAAACCAACCAAAAAATCTTTTTCTTGCCCAACTCTAATAGATCAAAACTTTTCAAAGACCAACCATGAAAATAAAACTACTCTATAAACAACAACAACAAGAAAGGTACGACAAAAAAAAGTACAAACAACAAAAACCAAGTAACAAGCAAGAGTACTCCCTTTTTTAGATCTCATTTTTTTTAGATTTACAAAATGAGATCTAAAAACTATATAAATGTTTATCTTAATAGAATTAATACATCAATAAGATAAATAATTTAAAATAAGTAATTATTTAATATGACTTATATTTAATATAAGATTCAATTTATCTTATTAAATATATTATATATATAGAATCTAAAATTTTCTTTTTAGGTATTTGTATTCAATATAATTAATTTTATTATAATAATACTTATTTAAAATAAATCCTATCTTTAGTAACTTAAATCAATTCTATTCAAATAATTAATTTTATTAATATAGGTTATTATTATATAAAAAAACACACCTTAAAGAAAACTAACAAACAGAGAACAAAATAAAAATCACTAAAACCAAAACAAACCCCAAAAACAAAAACCAAACCGCCCCAAAAAAAATAACATAAAATACAAAAAAAAACACAAAACAAAACAAAACAAAACAAAACAAAACAAAACAAAACAAAACAAAATGGAGTGCCTGAAAAAGGATTACTATGATAGGGTAAATAATGTATAAAAATACCTCCATTACGTTAAATAGAGTCAAACCATTCCCTGAAATATCAAAAATTCCCGTGCACCATACACTAAAACGTAAAAATTAGAAAAGTAAGCTAATAAAGCTAATGGGTTCATACCCCATAAATAGAGTAAATACTCTCTCTTCTAATGCCCAACAACTCAACAAAAATCCTCTTATTAACAACGTTAACAAGAGGTATTTTAATCTCAATTTCCTCTAATTCATGATTTGGAGCATGAATGGGGTTAGAGATTAATTTACTATCATTTATTCCAATAATGATAGAAAAAAAAAATATCTACACCACAGAAGCCTCACTAAAATACTTTATTGTACAAGCAGGGGCTTCATCAATACTATTATTCATAGTAATAATAAGAGCAATAGAAGAAAGAATATTAATTAACTCGGACAACTTATATACACAAATATTAATAAACACACCCCTATTACTAAAAGGGGGGGTCGCCCCAATACATTGGTGATTCCCTGGAGTAATGGAGGGGTTAAACTGAAATAATTGCTTAATTCTAATAACTCTACAAAAATCCGCACCCCTATCCTTAATCTCATACCAAATTAACAATGATATATTCCTAGAAATAATCATTGTAACATCAGTAATAATTGGAGCTATCGGGGGATTAAATCAAACATCACTACGAAAAATCATAACATACTCATCAATTAACCACACAGGTTGAATAATATCGGCAATAATTACAGGAAATGATATATGAGTAACATATTTCACAATCTACTCAATACTAACATTAACAGTAGTGTCGATTGTAAAAACCACCAAATTATCTTTCGTTAACCAAATAGCAATAACAGAAAAGAAGAACAAACTAACAAAATTCCTTGTATTCACAAGAATTTTATCATTAGGAGGTTTGCCGCCATTCTTGGGATTTATACCAAAATGAATAGTCATTCAAGCTATAATAACCAACGAAATAAAAACAACAGCCACAATAATGGTTTTAATATCAGTAGTAACGTTATATTACTACATACGAATGACATACTCAAGTTTAATAATACTACACCTAGAAACAAAATGATTAATTGCCCAACCTATTAATAAAACACCTAAACACATTATTTTATTAACATCAATCTCAATTACGGGGTTAATAATATCAGAAATAATCATGAACTTAGATTAAAGGCTTTAAGTTAAACAAACTAATATCCTTCAAAGCTATAAATAAAGAAAATCTTTAAGCCTTAGTAGCAAAACTACCCCTATAGAATTGCATTCTATAATCACCTAATGAATATAAAGCTATAGTAGAAGGGAAAATCCCATAAATAGATTTACAATCTATCACCTAAAATCAGACATTCCACTAATAATTAAACGATGGTTATTCTCAACAAACCATAAAGATATTGGAACATTATACTTCATCTTCGGGGCATGATCCGGAATATTAGGAACATCATTAAGAATATTAATCCGAGCAGAACTTGGTCAACCAGGATCCTTAATTGGAGACGACCAAATTTACAATGTAATCGTAACCGCACATGCATTTATCATAATCTTTTTCATGGTTATACCAATTCTAATTGGGGGTTTTGGAAATTGATTAGTACCACTCATACTTGGGGCCCCTGATATAGCATTTCCACGAATGAATAACATAAGATTTTGACTACTCCCACCCTCACTTACACTCCTCCTAACCAGAAGTATAGTAGAAAGAGGAGCTGGAACAGGGTGAACAGTGTATCCCCCGTTAGCTAGAGGAATCGCCCATGCGGGAGCATCAGTAGATTTAACAATTTTCTCCTTACACCTAGCAGGTGTATCGTCAATTTTAGGAGCAGTAAACTTTATCTCAACAGCAATTAATATAAAACCATCAAGTATGAAATCTGAACAAATACCCCTATTTGTATGAGCAGTAATTATTACCGCCACCTTATTATTACTATCACTACCAGTACTAGCAGGGGCTATCACAATATTATTAACTGATCGAAATTTGAACACCTCCTTCTTTGACCCAGCGGGAGGTGGAGACCCAATTCTTTACCAACACTTATTTTGATTTTTCGGACATCCAGAAGTATATATTCTAATTCTCCCAGGATTTGGGATAATTTCCCACATCATTTCCCATGAAAGAGGAAAAAAAGAAGCTTTTGGAAACCTAGGAATAATCTTTGCCATACTAGCAATTGGGTTATTAGGATTTGTAGTATGAGCACATCATATATTTACAGTAGGAATAGATGTCGATACACGAGCATATTTTACATCAGCTACAATAATTATTGCAGTACCAACTGGAATTAAAATCTTCAGATGATTAGCAACAATCCAAGGATCAAAATTATCATATAGACCCACATGCTTATGATCAATAGGATTTGTTTTCCTATTTACAATAGGGGGGCTAACGGGGGTAGTCCTAGCAAATTCATCAATCGATATTGTACTACATGACACATATTATGTAGTAGCTCACTTCCACTACGTTCTATCAATAGGAGCCGTATTCGCTATCATAGCCGGATTTATCCACTGATACCCATTATTTACAGGACTAACAATAAATCCAAAATGATTGAAAACTCAATTCACAATTATATTCCTGGGAGTAAATATAACGTTCTTCCCGCAACACTTCCTAGGACTAGCTGGAATACCACGACGATATTCAGATTATCCAGATGCATACACTACATGAAATATTATCTCATCAATGGGGTCAACCATCTCATTTATTGGAGTGATAATGTTTATTTACATTTTATGAGAAAGAATAAGAACTAAACGACAAGTGTTAAGATCAACACATACAAGAAACTCAATTGAATGAATCCAAGATCTGCCCCCATCAGAACACAGATATTCAGAACTACCAACAATTATCAATTAATAAAATCTAATATGGCAGAGAAGTGCAGTGGATTTAAGCTCCACAAATAAAGTACTAAAAACTTTTATTAGAAAATGACAACATGATCATGCATGAATTTACAAGATAGAGCATCACCAATCATAGAACAACTAATCTTCTTCCATGATCATACCATAATAATCATCACAATAATTCTAGCAATAGTATTATACTTCATAGCATCAACAATTATTAACGAACTCGTAGACCGATATATACTAGAAGGTCAAACAATAGAACTAATATGAACAATTGTGCCAGCAGTAATTCTTCTATTCATCACCACTCCATCTTTACGATTATTATACCTTATAGACGAAATCCACAACCCAATTATAACAATTAAAACTATTGGACACCAATGATACTGAAGTTATGAATACTCAGACTTCGTCAACGTTGAATTCGACTCATATATAACACCATATGAGGGAGACAATAAAAGAATATTCCGACTACTAGAAACAGATAACCACGTAACTTTACCAATACACTCATTCATCCGAATTATCGTAACAGCTGCTGATGTACTTCACTCGTGAACAATCCCTAGATTGGGGATCAAAGCCGATGCAACACCAGGCCGATTAAATCAATCAAGATTTATAATCAACCGCCCTGGACTACTTTATGGTCAATGCTCAGAAATCTGCGGAGCAAACCACAGATTCATACCCATCGTAATTGAAAGAGTATCAACAGAGAATTTTATTGAATGAATTAAAAAACTAAGCGAATCAATAGGTGACTGAAAGCAAGTAATGGTCTCTTAAACCAAATAATAGTAAATTAGCAATTACTCCTATTGGGGGGATTAGTTAAAAATAACATTAGATCGTCAAACTAAAATAACCAAATAAATGGTATCCCCCTCATCCCACAAATAATACCCCTTAGATGATTAATTTTATTCATCTCGTTTTCAACAATTTTCGTATTATTCAACACAATAAACTACTTCTCATTTACCCAAACAAATAAAAAGATACAAAAAAAAATTAAATTAACAAAAAAAACAAACTGAAAATGATAAGAAACTTATTCTCAGTATTTGACCCATCAACAAACATATTTAACACATCAATAAATTGATTAAGAACTATATTAGGGATTATTAATCATCCCCACAATAATATGAATAATTCCATCTCGAAACAACGCAGCATGAAATAAAACAATAAAAAAAATACACGAAGAGCTTAAAACACTCCTAGGAACAAAAAAAATCAACAACGGAAGAACACTTATATTCACGTCATTATTCTCAATAATCCTAATAAACAATACTTTAGGCTTATTCCCATACATCTTTACTAGAACCAGACACCTAACATTAACATTAACAATAGCCTTACCATTATGAACAAGATTTATAATATTCGGATGAATCAACAACACTAAACACATATTAACCCACCTTGTACCACAAGGAACACCACCGATCCTAATACCATTTATAGTGTGCATTGAAACAATCAGAAACATTATTCGCCCAGGAACATTAGCTATCCGATTAACAGCAAATATAATTGCAGGTCACCTATTAATAACACTACTAGGAGAAAATGGATCATCAATAGCATACTCAATAATCAGCATCCTAATTATTACACAGATTGCTCTACTAACATTAGAGACAGCAGTAGCAATCATTCAATCATATGTATTCGCAGTACTAAGAACATTATATTCTAGAGAAATCAATTAAAATGACAAACCACATAAATCACACATTCCACATAGTAAACCAAAGACCATGACCTCTTATTGGAGCAATGGGAGCCATAATCACATTAACTGGAACAATTAAATGATTCCACCAATATGAACAAACACTAATAAGAATTGGAATAATCACAATAATCATAACAACCATCCAATGATGACGAGATATTACACGAGAGGGCACATACCAAGGATTACATACAAGAAAAGTAACTAAAGGGTTACGATGAGGTATAATCCTATTCATTACATCAGAAGTATTCTTCTTCGTCTCCTTCTTTTGAGCATTTTTCCACAGAAGATTATCACCAACAAACGAACTCGGATCAATGTGACCACCAACTGGAATTCAAGTATTTAATCCCCTACAAATTCCACTTCTAAATACCGCAATCCTCCTATCATCAGGGGTAACTATCACTTGAGCACATCATAGAATCTTAGAAAACAATTATAACCAGGGGTTACAAGGACTATTTATAACTGTAATCCTAGGATTATATTTCACAGCACTACAAGCATACGAATATATAGAATCACCATTCACTATTGCCGACTCGGTTTATGGAGCCACGTTCTTTGTAGCAACAGGATTCCATGGTCTCCATGTAATCATTGGAACAACCTTCCTAATCACATGTTTAATACGACACCTAACACTTCATTTCTCATCAAACCACCATATAGGATTTGAAGCAGCCGCATGATATTGACATTTTGTAGATGTAGTATGACTATTCTTATATATCTCAATTTACTGATGAGGAAGATAACCAAATAAATTTATCTAATATAAAAAGTATATGACTTCCAATCAAGAAGTTCAAAAAATGAGATAAATAATAAAAATAGTAACAACAATAATAACAACAATCATAATACTATCAACAATTATCATAATAATTGCGACAGCAATATCAAAAAAAAACATTGAAGACCGAGAAAAAAGATCACCATTTGAGTGCGGGTTTGACCCCATGGGATCTGCACGACTCCCGTTTTCCTTACGATTTTTCCTAATCGCAATTATATTTCTAGTATTCGACGTAGAAATTGCACTCCTATTACCAATAACAATCGTGATAACAAGATCAAACATAATATCATGAGCCACAATCAGAACATTATTTATTGTAATCCTAATCATCGGGTTATATCACGAATGAAATCAAGGATCCTTAGAGTGAGCAGAATAAGGGATTGTAGTTAATAATAACATTTGGTTTGCAATCAAAAAGTACTAATATAGTCTATCTCAAAGTAAGAAGCGATTAACGCAATCAATTTCGACCTGATCTTAGATAAATTTTATCCTTACTTAAAATTAACTGAAACCAAATAGAGGTATATTACTGTTAATAATAAAAATGAATAACCAAATTCCAGTTAAAGAAATGAATAGATTAAGTGAAAGCTGCTAACTTATCACTATAGCGGTTAAAATCCGTTTACATTTCTATTTATATAGTTTAAAAAAAACATTACACTTTCACTGTAAAAATAAATAAATATTTTATAAATACTTAAAGATAAAAATATCTCAATAACATCTTCAATGTTATGCTCTAAATAAGCTATTCAAGTACATAAATATAAAAAAAACTAACAAATTAATCCAAACAACAATAAAAAATATATAAACCCTAAGACTACCATACTGCAACCATTGATTGCCCTTAGCCAAAAAAGAAAAAAACCAAAAAAGACCCTGACCACCAAAAAACTCTCTCCAACCGGAATCAAAAGACTTAATAATAACATATCCATAATTCAAAGGAAACAAAGAAACACCATAAACAAAAACATAAGGTATAAACCACATAGACCCAAAAAAAAAAGAAGACTTATATAAAAATATAGAAAAAAGAAACTCACCTAAATCAACCTTAGATAATTCATAACCTAACCAACCACCCAAAATTCTAACTAACAAAACTGAAGTCCTCAAATAAAAAGGCAAGCAAATAACAAAAGGGGTAGGAAAAATTAATCATCTCAACATTCTACCACCAAAAATAACAACAACAAGTAAACCCAACATACCAGTACATATATTATTACCAGCATCCTCAAAAGAACAAAAAGAAGACAAATTAAAATCACCGAACAAAACATAATAAAATAAACGGAAAGAATAACAAACAGTTAAACCAGTAGACAAAAAAAACAATAGCAAACCAAAAAAATTAAAATAACCTAATAAAACCATCTCCAAAATAAGATCCCTAGAATAAAAACCAGCCAAAAACGGCATACCACACAAAGCAAAACTAGAAACAACCAAACAAGAAGAAGTAAAAGGCATAAAAAAAGAAACACCACCCATAAAACGAATATCTTGAGAATCACCCATAACATGAATAACCACCCCCGCACACATAAACAAAAGAGCCTTAAACAAAGCATGAGTTAACAGATGAAAAAAGGCCAATTCAGGAAAACCAAAAGAAACAATACCAACTATTAACCCCAATTGACTAAGAGTAGAGAGAGCAATAACCCTCCTCAAATCAAACTCAAAATTAGCCCCCAAACCAGATATAAACATAGTTAAACCCGAAACCAACAACAAAAATCTATTAAGAGAATCACCAAAAGAACATCTAAAACGAATAAGCAAATAAACACCAGCAGTAACTAAAGTAGAAGAATGAACTAAAGCAGAAACAGGAGTAGGAGCTGCCATAGCAGCTGGCAATCAAGAAGAAAAAGGAATCTGAGCTCTCCTAGTTATAGCAGCCAAAACAACAAGAAAGGAAATAAAATTCATTTCCATTCTACCCCTTATAAAAAACAAATAATACACATAATTCCAACTACCAAAATTAAACATCCAAGCAATAGATATTAAAAGAGCAACATCACCAACACGATTAGACAAAGCAGTCAACATACCAGCACCATAAGATTTAAAATTCTGATAATAAATAACCAAACAATAAGAAAACTAACCCCAAACCATCTCAACCTAATAAAATTCTGATTAAATTAGGTCTTAAAATCAAAAACATCATAGAAACAACAAACAACAAAACCAAATAAATAAAACGATAAATATTCAAATCCCCATGTATATAATCATCTCTATAAAGAACAACTAAAGAAGAAATAAAAAAAAACAAAACCCAAGAAAAAATAAGGATATTCAATCAAAAAGAAGAGTCATAACCACAGAACTAGAATTCAAGGTAATAATATCCCACTCAATAAAATAAACTAAGTCCTTAACAACAAAAAACAAAACCAACAAAAAAAGACAAAATACCAAAAAATAAAAGGAAAAAAAAACTAACAAAACAAATTGAAATAAAATTCACGACCCAAGGCAAAAAATGCATCATTGACACCACAAACCAATATTTTAATTAAACTACTTAAATTTTTATAACCAAAAAGAAACGACATCTCTAAACAAAATAAACAAATTTAATGGAAACCAGTGCAAAAAAACCAATAAAAATTCACGAACATAAAACATTGAACATGAATAAATACCCGAATAAAAACTACCATGCTGACTATAAGAATATATATATAAAGTATAAGCAGCACCAAAAAAAGACAAACCCCCCAACATCAATATAGTCAACCAAGACCAAGAAATCAAACTTCTAAATAAAACAACCTCACCTAACAAATTCAAAGAAGGAGGAGCTGCTATATTACAAGATCTCAATAAAAACCACCATATAGACATTCTGGGTATCAAACACATTAAACCCCTATTAACCAATAAACTACGACTACCCGTCCGCTCATAAACAATATTAACAAGACAAAACAAACCAGAAGAACATAAACCATGAGCAATCATCAAAACATAAGAACCACAAAACCCCCAATAATTGACAGTCATAATACCACAAACAACAATACCCATATGAGCAACAGAAGAATAAGCAACTAATGACTTCAAATCAGTCTGACGCAAACAAACCAATCTAACCAAAAACCCACCTAACAAACTAATAGAAATCCAGAAAAAATTCAAATTAAAAGAAAAATTAACTAAAAAAACCATAACACGAATTAAACCATAACCACCCAACTTCAACAAAACACCAGCCAAAATCATTGAACCAGAAATAGGTGCTTCAACATGAGCCTTAGGTAACCACAAATGAACTAAAAATAAAGGAATCCTAACCAAAAAAGCAAAGACTATGCAAAAATAAAAAAAAACTCTCGACAAACAAGGATCAAACAAAAAAAAAAAACACAGCAAACCAGAAGAATTATAAATCCCAATAACACCAATCAACAAAGGCAAGGAAGCAAATAAAGTATATAAAATCAAATAAATACCAGCCTGAAGACGCTCAGGCTGATAACCCCAACCCAAAATTAAAAACAAAGTAGGAACAAGTCTACCCTCAAAAAACAAGTAAAAAGAAAACAAATCAACACTACCAAACGAACAAAATAATATAATCATCAAAAACAAAATCATAAACAAAAAAAATTCAGAAAAATAAGAAGAACGAAAAACTGACTCTCTAGCTAACAACATCAATGAACAAATCCAAAATCTAAGAAAAATTAAACCATAAGAAATATAATCACAACCTAAAAAATAACTAAGATTACCCCAACAAAAAAAATAAGGAAAAACAAAAAAAAAAGACAAACACAAGAAAAACAAGAAAGAATTAATCAATCACCAAAAATTTAAAAAACACAAAGGGATCAAAAAAATTAAAGAAAATAAAAACCTTAACATTGAAGCATCCCAAAAGAACGATAATAATCATTCCCATATCTACGAATTATTGAAACAAGAATAGATAAACCCAAAGAACCCTCACAAACAGAAAAAACTAAAAAAACAATAACAAAATAAAACTCATAATTAAAACCACATAAATAATAATACATCAAAACAAACAAAGACAAAACCAT